>NC_043973.1:29995939-30290939 GCF_902148855.1 Sphaeramia orbicularis
GTGTGTTTTTGCATATTTTTTGTATACTTTAGTGTATTTGTGCATATTTTTAGTATACTTCAGTATGTTTTTAGTGTATGTTTGCATATTTTTTGTATATGTTACTGTATTTTTGCATATTTTTAGTGTAGTTTAGTATATTTTTAGTGTATTTTTGCATATTTTTGTATACTTTAGTGTATTTTTAGTGTAATGGTGTGAGAAACGTTTGTATTTGTTATTATTTCTAGTTTATTCTGTTCTTATTTGACTGATTCTGATCCACTTTAGCTCATACTGGTCTAAATGTGGAACCTGAACGAACATGAGTCTAAAACAGTGAATGCCAAACATACAAATGTGTATTAAAGATAGCACCTTATAGCCATTGTTGGACCATTTTCCATATCAAGTTTGTGCTCAAAGTGCGGTAATCAAACACGGTTATCATGATAATTAGAATTTAAACGGTAATACTAACCTTCGGGAATTTTACCGCAGTTTATCGTTATACCGGTAATCGCTACATCCCTAACTACGTATAGAGTAAACATTTCACATTTTTCTTTTATAAATCATGAGTCAAACTGCTGAGACACTTCATCTAGATATGAGTTATATTTTCTCCTTATTACTAAACACCTCACATATTTTCTAAAGGTAACAAAAAGCATAAAACAAGATTTTGGTCAAATCATTCTAGAAAATTGAAACAGAGAAAAAGTGATGGGAGGAACCTTTTTAGATTTCATTACTGTAAAATACTTATTTATAGGGAGGGAAAATCAGGGGGGGAAATGACAGAAGTTGAGCATACATCCTTTACTCCTGCAGCTCTCTCCTTTCAGTCCAAATGAAAAGACTAAATATAAAATTAGATAAGCAGATGCTGTTTCATGTCACTATGGAAAAGTGAAACCAAAATATCACAGGTATTGGAGCTGCCTTGTTACTTCTGAAAAAAGACGGTGGAGTGGAGCAGCATCTGATGTCTCAACAGCAGCAGGAAATTAATGCAGTATTAATGCAACGTTGGCTGAAATGTTGCATCATGGGACAGATTTTCAGCAGCCTGCAAACAGAGCCAACAGGACGTGCACAGTTCTTGTATTCACTTGAATTATAATGGGAATAATTGGATAAAAAAAAAAAAGAAAGAAAGAAAGAAAGAAAGAAAGAAAGAAAGAAAGAAAAGGGTACTGCACACTGAAGCATTAATAACACTTATAATTTGATATGGTTTACACATTTTAGATCAGATCCACTTTAGATTACATTACAATAGATTAGATGAGATTTTATTGATGCCATAGCGGGAAAATGAAGTCAAGGAATCAACAGAATAAAACATAGGAAATAGTGTGCATGCATAAAGATAAACCATAAAAAATTAATATTAGTAGTGAGTAATAAAATTCTATAGGCCAAATACATATTTACATAAGAGTAGAATTGCAATAGCAATAGTAACCAGCTAGAACACAACAGTAAATGTACTGCATATTGGAAATGGAAAAAAAAATGGATGGATTTTTTGTTTGTCCGTTAACAAGATAACTCAAAAATTTATGGAAGGATTTTGATGAAATTTCCAGGAAATGTTGATACTGGTGCATGGAACAAATGATTAATTTTCGGTGTTGATCGGCGTGCGGGGGTGGGGGGGATGGACGGACGGACTGATTTGCCTTGGCAGAGGTCTGCGCTGCGATTTTTCTAGTTTGTAATGCGAACTATGCAAACTGAACGCTGTTATGTAATACTTCACACATCAGGACAACAGGGGAGCACACACTCAATAGTATATATTGAGTTCCAGGCATCTGTTTTATACTATACCCACAGATGATGTGACGATGTGAGAATACTAATATGAGGTCAGCATTTTTTTCTCCTAAAACTTCTATCCAAAGAAAATGTCATGTTTCTGCATGTGCAAACGCATCTCACATATCCAGATCTACCTCCACTGTTTATTAACTCTGTGCTGGTTTTGTAGATGGTCTGGGGTCTTCCACTATTGTAAACTTTGCAGGCATTGTCCCAAGGAGGCTACATATAAAATCTGAGATAAATCTGACCATTAGTTTCGTCAGAGATGTTTGAAGAAATTGCTAACTAAGACAACGACAAAGATGACAACAATGAAGACAGACACAGCGCTTCCACAACAGATCAGATGGTGAGCAAGGGTGTATTCACACCTACCACGTTTGGTCTGTTTAAAACGGACCAGAGTTCATTTCCCCGGAAAGTCTGGACTTTTTTTTAGGTGTGAATACAAACATGCGAACTTTGATTCAAACCAAACAAGCAGACCCGTCCGCTTCCAAACAGACTCTGGGCACGGTTCACTTCTGGTGTGAATATAACCGACCTCGAACTGAACCAAACCAAGGAATCTTGCGCCTTTTTGTGCTTGACGAGCCATCGTAGCCGTTGGAAGTAGCTGAGGTTTACGGGTGGTCAGAGCTACTAGCAGCAGCTATGAGCTGTGGACAGACGTGGAGCAATGAGGAAATAGAATGTGCCATTTACATTTGGTCAGATGCCCGTATTATGAAACTGGCTCTGACTGAGCTTTTCTTGAGTGTTAACATTATTTTCGTAAATTGATGTCTGCAAAAATACAATTTATATTCCGAAAATGATAACTGTATGTAGGAGCACCACGTCTATTTTCATCAACACCGGCTGTCTCTGATTCACCCCGCCCCTGACTTTTCTGTCCAGTTCTAGCGCAGTTCGTCACATGCATGCTTCTGTTCACGCATTTTGGTCCGCTAGCAAAAAGTGCAATGTGAATGCAATAAAGTCCGCATTTGATCCGAATCAAATAAGCAGACCAAAGGACTTTTCACGTGTGAATACACCCTAAGAAATGCATGTAAAATTAAAGCTACAGTCCCAAGAGCTGTGAAACATTTTTTTGAAAGGAAAACTGTGAACATGATACTGAAGGTCCAAAAACTGTGTTTGTCCCAACATACATAGTTTGTATTCACAGCCAGTTATATTTTGAAGTGTCTATCACCACAGTACCGTGGGGCTATTTTCTCATTTGTCTATTACCACAGAGCCAATCAGAGCCCTCGTTCCGTCCTGTGTAGACTGGTAACCTGTCACCCTGCTGCCACAGTACTGTGGCAATAAGCATCACACATGCCATGGGCCTATCCGCTTTACAGGAAAAGGCTACAGTACCAGGTACCAGAGGCTGGTTTGTGCATCTATTCACACTTTCAGTTTCAACATGCAGGCAAACAACATGAAACGTAGCGACTGTTTTGCCTCATATGAGGAATTTGCCCGGGTTTTTAATGAATATAAATGAGTCACTGGGACAACGTTCAGAGTTCGGATCATTTGACTGGCTCAGTGACAATAGACAAACTGGTATTTTGTGCCACAGTACTGTGGCAGTAGCCATTGCTATTACATTTAGCAGGTTAGAAAACAAGGATAAACTGCTATGACTGAATTAAAAAGTGAAAAAAAGAAATAAAGGCATGTTTCAAAAAAAGGTTTTCCCTGCAGTCAAGGTCTACAATTTGTGAGTTTCTGATGATGTTTAAGAAGATGATGGTTGGGTCAGATGGGGTATGTTTTATATTAGCGACATACTCTCATGTCACAATAAAAGTCACAACATTGAATTGCACCATTTTTCGGTAACATCTCATATTGATGATGGGAGAGTCCAACCACTGTGTAAAGTCCTCTTCATCACATCCCAAGGACTCTCAAAGGGGTCAGGTCTGGACTCTGGAGCCCGGTCCATGTGTGAAAATGCTCCCAGATCCACTCTTTCACAGTTTGAGCCTGATGAATTCTGGCATTGTCATCTTGGAATATGCCTGTGTGCATCACTAACTACTCTTCGCTGCTGTGCTCAGAAATTAAGCTTATGTCAATCAATGACCGACTGTAAAAGACAGACGCCAACACAACGTCCATGTAAGAACCAGGGCATGTGCCACTGGTGCATTTCACATAAACCTGTGTTTTACAATGAAACCCTTAGCAGTAGGAAAACACTTCAAAAGAAACAGTGAAATTGATTTTATATGTTGCTTTTATTTTATACTGTGGAGTTGCATTTTACCATGTTGCATTCAGGGACACCCATTCACTGTTTGACAAAAGACTTTTTTTCTCCTTATAGTGTACATTGGGGAAAATGATGCATCTTTTCTAAGAATCGAAAAGCATAATAAAATATTTTCTTCTGCAAGCTCGTTGAGTATTTCACTACCAAGAAAAATCATGTTTATTTCTTTGCACAGAAAAAACAACACAAATTACAAAATACAGTAAGTAATTAAATAATACATACATTTAAATGCATTTAATTTATACAGTATACAGTATATGTCTACCAGGCTAAACAGGACTTTTGGTCCTTATCTACAGTTCTTTTTTTGAAAATAGGTGGAAAAAATAAATAAATAAATAAATAAATAAATAATAATAATAATAATAATAATAATAATAATAATAATAATAATAATAATAATAATAATAATAATAATTATTATTATTATTATTATTATTATTATTATTATTATTATTATTGTTGTTGTTGTTGTTGTTGTTGTTGTTGTTGTTGTTGTTAATAATAATAATAATAATAATAATAATAATAATAATAATAATAATAATAATAATAATAATAAATAAATAAATAAATAAATAAATAAATAAATAAATAGTTCAGAACCAGTTTTGCAGCTTTCATCTGTTTACGAAACACCACAATGTATAAAAGAAATTCTTTGTGAGCAGTTGTTGTCTCTAATATAAGGTAAATAAAAATGGAATAAAAACATAAGCAATATGAAATAAAATGAACTGTGTACATAAAAAACAGAAGTACCTACTTAGACTTTCCTGGTAGTTACTCAGTATAACTTCTTCATTGCCCCTCCTCGATTTTAAATCTGGCGTCTACATCATTGTCTTTGTCTTCATCGTCACCATCTTCATCATCTTTGTCTTTGTTAGTAATTTCTTCAAACATTCATTGGGGTAATGTCTACAAAGTTTATTCACAGTTTAGAGATATTTAGATTTTTGAAATATTAAAAATGTGTCCATACTTTGATGACTTATAACACGGAAATGGTTAGAGATATCAATATAGTTACTATTTAACACTGATAGAAAGTCATATGTGGACTTTCAGTTGGGTTCATGACCTTTGACCTTCAGTGACCTTGAAGGGTCAAACTCAAGGTCAACAATGCCTACATTTCAACAATTTTCTTCTCCAAAACTACTGGTCGGATGCATTTCAAATTTTTTACGTAACTTCCGTGGGACAATGTCTTCAAAGTTTGTTCACAGTTTGGAGAAATGTTGATTTTTGAATTTTTGCTGGACTTTTGAAATATTAAGAATTTGCCTTTACTTATAATGTGTCATATTTTGATGGCTTATAACAGGGGTGTCAAACTCATTTTAGTTCAGGGGCCACATTCAGCCTAATATGATCTAAAGTGGGCCAGACCAGTAAAATAACATAAATAATAGGTTAAGATCTTATAAATAATGTCGACTCCAAGGTTTTCTCTATGTTTTTGAATGAAAAAAGTAAAATTCAGTAATGAAAATGTTTACATCTACAACTGTACTTGAACAAATATGAAAACCCTGAAAATTCTTAAGAAAAATAAGTGGAATTACAATATTATGCCTTAATTTATCATTTATACATGTGTATCACAACGTACAAATCACAGTGGATCTACAAATACACACAACATTTAATAACAGGCAGAATATTATTAAAACTCCACATACTTCTATTAAGACATTTAAGGTTGTTCATATTTGTTCAGGTTAGTCACTTTTTTTTTTTGTAAAAGGCTAGTCTGTAAATGTAAACATTTTTATATGATTTAACTCATTTTTTTTGTTTTTTGTTTTGTTTTTTTAACTGTAAAACAATGGCAGTTTTCATTATTTATAGGTTATTATGATAGTATTTTACTGGTCTGACCCACTTTAGACTGAATTGGCCTAAAATGATTTTAACATTATTGATTATTAATATCTTCAGTGTAATTTTTGCATTTTACAAATTCATCCCAAGGGCCGGACTGGACCATTTGGCAGGCTGGATTTGGCCCCCGGGCCGCATGTTTGACACCTGTGGCTTATAACATGCAAATGCTTAGAGATACCAGTATAGTTACTATTGAGCACTGATAGGAAGTCATACATGGACTTTCATTGAAGAAGTTGAGTTCTCCTCCAGTGAAAGAAACACCCACTTCTATTGGGAGATTGATCTCCTGCATCCAGACCACAGGACTCTAACATAGAACAGAACCTGACAACCTCACACATTCAACTTGTTATTGATTCATGCTAGAACATTCCGGTGAGATACAGGGATATTAGTTCTATTTTTTTTTACTCTTTCATTCTAGTCAGCCCTTCTGCAAAACCAAAAACAGCTTATAACTACAGACAAAGAATGACATCACACAATTCCGTTCAGCAGCTTTACTGTCATTGTAACTGCACATGACAATTTCAAACACTACCTTTTCTCAACTTAGCTGATCTACTGCTTTTTCCACCATCTTATAACTTTTGTTCCGAGACACATCCAGGAGGCTGATGTGTAAGTGCATTTGAATTTTTATTACTATTAAGCCTTCCATTCACATGCAAAAAAAAAAAAAATCCCCAGTAATTACACACTTTGCACAAATGAGTTCAATTGGAAGTCTCCTCTGTGTAAACATCACATCCTCCCCACCTGGACTCCCCTCAGAATAAAAGTGAAAGTAATTGTGTGCTTTTCTGTGCCCTGAGGTCCGCAACGTTTCATCCCCGTGGCTGAACGTGAAGCTTGCTGTTGTAATTAGCGGGGTTAATATCCCGGGCAGCATCTCTAAATTAAATCTCTAACTCCATGCCGATGTGGTTGAGTGATGCACCTGTTCATGGTAATTACAGATGCAGCCTGGGAGTGGGCTTGTAATGAGTTGGGACAGTCAAGGTTGAATCACTTGAAAGGCACATCCCACCATCCCACATTTCTTTTTTTTTTTTCTTTTCTTCAGTCTACATTAAAAGTTGAGGTCACCTGCAGGAAATTGGCTCCTGGAACAAACTGTGTGGCTCCTCCGGATTTCTGTGAATTTGTAAAAATCCTAAATTTCGATATGGTAAGGTCCCAAAGGAGGTAAAATTACATTAAATGTAATGAACAGTGTATAAACCGGTGGAAGTTCATTAATTGCGGGTGCTAGGGTGGCACCCCAGCTGTTTAACACGAAAAAGACAACAATTTTTTGAACAAAACATGAATATTTAAATAAACAGGCTATACTCGATATAGCCCATGAGTATTGTGTATAATCTGCAATTGAGTGTAGTTTAAAGGAGTGATATTTTGCTTTTTCAAATGGAATTATGCATTTTAAAACATTTCCCTGTGGTCTACATAAACTGTAAATGCTCTGCTTGGGTCTGAATTCTTCATTACTTCAACTCCACAGGTCCATCTTCTGCCCTATTTCTGAGTAATGACACCAGAAAGGTCATTTTGAGCGCTGGCCCTTTAAATGCAAATGAGCCACTTCAAGCCCCACCCCCTCCAGGTTACTGACCGTGCTTTCTGTCCTGTTCAACCAACAACTGAACATTTTAGGTAATCGGCTCGAAGTTTGGACACATTTTCAGTATGGACTATAACCGCTGCAGCTGACCAAGGTTCTAATAGTTTTGGATTTTTCATTATAGTTTAGTTTTATTTAGTTTAGACTTTTCTTTCCTCTAATTCAGTTAGTTTTAATTTGTTTTTAGAGCAGGTTTGCTAGTTTTTATTAGTTTTTGTTATTTTCTAAATGCTTAGTTTTAGTTTAGTTTTAGTTTTTTTTATATCTTTTATCTTCTCTGTCGAATTCAAATAAATCCCAGACAGGACTCTGCTGCTTTCTCCCAACTTTAGTCTCCATGTTTCCAGGTAGAGTGGGGACCAGAAGATGACTCTAAACCACAAGTGGTGAGTAGTGATGGATCGTTAGATATCGTATGGTGCCAACAGCTAAAACTGCTTGAGGGAAATAAATCAATTTCGTATCAATCCGACATTGACAGAGACGAAAACTAAGGGAATTTTATCCATAATTTTTATATGTTTTAGTTAGTTTTGTAAACACACAATACAGTGTCAGTTAGTTATCATTTTTTTCTTTTAATTATAGTTTTTATTTATTTCAGTAAACGAAAATGTTTTTACAATTCTAGTTTTCGTCATCTCGTTGGTTTTCGTTAATGATAATAACCTTTCTGCTGACAAACAATTATGTCGTACTCGGAGAAATGTTGGTCGGGAGTCTTGACTTTATATGTGTAAATTTCGTAATGTAACCAGTTATAGATGTAACAAATTAAGAAGGAATGAAAACAGATTGTAGAAATCCACACGATTTTTGTCAATATGAATATAAAGAGGGTTCAAATTCAAACTTTTGGAACTATTAGGGTCCAAATTCACAAATAAATGAACCAAAGACTAATATAATATGACCCCTTTAAAAATGTTTTTGGTTGTTTTGTGAGCAGTCAAGTCACGTGTTTCCTGTTTGGGCTCTCTGTTTACCGTAATAGACTCTCGTTATAAATGGTGGGTGCGCAGTAGACCCCCGCCAATACAAGAGATGGGACAGCCTAAGCACCGCCCACAGGAGTAAACGTCACATCCCAGGAAGAGTCAAGACCTTCAGAAATGCAATTATATTGCATAATTTACATATAAAAAATAAATTACTGAAAACACGCACTGTGTATTTTTATTCTAATTTAAATTAATATTTTAAAATAGTAGTGCACGTGCTTTGGTGCATCCTAGTGGCGATATATGGTTACAGTGCATCCAAAAACCGACTTGCATACTGCGCCCCACCAAAATATAATTTCACCAGCTGCCACTGGTATAAACACGTGAAATATTCAATAGAACTGCAAAGCTCTTTTTTGAATGCTTTACTTTCTTTTTATATAATCTTTTTGTTGTTTGATTTTATTGCAGTTTTCAAAATAAATAAATAAACAAACACAAGTTCATTATTAAATCTTGTCACACTTCACAGATCTTAACCTGCAAAGATTCTTAAAGTAATGATAAAGTGAAAAACCAAATGCATTATTCGAAAGAAAAGCCAAAGGGGCAAGGATCCAAAATTAAGCCAATGCTAAAGTATTTTTAACCCTTTCATGTGTAGTGGTCACTACAGTGGACAGCTGTTCAAATGTGTTCACTTATATATTCATGTGTTTTATTGTTTTAATTCCATATCAGCCAACACAGTGGACACTTATGCATCGTCCCATACACTGTAATTCATACCATTACTGTAACTTTTCTGTTTTAGATAAACCTGATCCGCAGTAACATGTCTGAACATAAAAAAACAAAAACAAAAAAAATTCTAATTATTATTATTATTTTTTTTTAACTTTTTTTTTTTTTTTTGTATATCATCTCCATTAAGTGATTAATAACTAGTATTAGACTATGTTAAAATGTGAGAAAACATCAGATTAGCAGCTTTAAAAATGTTTTTTATTTCATAGTTCACACAGTATATCAGTAAATACATGTTTCTTTGCTTCTAAAATTGAACACATGATGTCCAGCTGAGGGGATATTTTTGTAACTCCATGAAAAATAGGTTCATAAAAAAATTGAATCGCATTGTTATTTTTTTGTATATTTTTTTCATGCCTAAAGAGGAATAAAAACACTCAGGAAAAAAAAAATCTTGATTATGGTTCTCATAATTCATGCATGAAAGGGTTAAGTTGTAATACCACTGACGGCCACTAGGCTTCACTCCAAGAAGCCACAGCTCCCATAGACTTACAGTGACATACTAACTAATGTTTTTTTTGTTTTGTTTTGTTTTGTTTTTTACAGGAATCATTCCAGTCTTATCTGTTTTACTGGGACCCTCCTAAGATTGAACTGGTTCTGTACATTTTTTCATTGTTAATCAGATCCCAGGTCAGACAGAAGGTTGTGTTGTCTGGTTTTTTTTTTAGTAACAGCTGCCAATCTACCCAGATTGCAAGATCAGTCTTTAACCCTTTCATGCATGAATTATGAGAACCTTAATCAAGATTTTTTTCCTCAGTGTTTTTATTCCTCTTTAGGCATGAAAAAACAATGCGATTGAAAATTTTATAGTGAAGAAAACAAACAATAAATAAATAATATAAAAAAAACATTAAAAACAAATATATATAAAGTTAAAAAAAAAATAAAAACTAAAAAACATACTACTACTACTACTACTACTACTACTACTAATAATAATAATAATAATAATAATAATAATAATAATAATAACAAAGAAAATGTTCTTATGTACCTTTTTTTCATGAAGTTGCAAAAATGTCCACTTAGCTGGACACCATGCGTTTAATTTTTGAAGCAAAGAAACATGTATTTGCTGATAAATTGTGTCAAAACTATGGGGTGGGGGGGCTTGTGATTCTGGGGGTTTATACTCAGGGGAGATCTACACAATGTTACTAATTTATGTCAGAAAAGATATGAAATGTGTTAAACTTTTAATAAAGAAATATATATATATACAGGGTGGGGAAGCAAAATTTACAATGAACATTTAGTTGTTTTTTCTCAGCAGGCACTACGTCAGTTGTTTGGAAACCAAACATATATTGATGTCATAATCATACCTAACACTATTATCCATACCTTTTCAGAAACTTTTGCCCATATGAGTAATCAGGAAAGCAAACGTCAAAGAGTGTGTGATTTGCTGAATGCACTCGTCACACCAAAGGAGATTTCAAAAATAGTTGGAGTGTCCATAAAGATTGTTTATAATGGAAAGAAGAGAATGACTATGAGCAAAACTATTACGAGAAAGTCTGGAAGATACTATTAAAGAAGAATGGGAGAAGTTGTCACCCCAATATTTGAGGAACACTTGCACAAGTTTCAGGAAGCGTGTGAAGGCAGTTATTGAGAAAGAAGGAGGACACATAGAATAAAAACATTTTCTATTATGTCAATTTTCTCGTGGCAAATAAATTCTCATGACTTTCAATAAACTAATTGGTCATACACTGTCTTTCAATCCCTGCCTCAAAATATTGTAAATTTTGCTTCCCCACCCTGTATATATTTTTTAAAAATCCATGAATATACAAGAGAACAGCTGTAGAATAACTGTCCACTGTCATGACCACTGTGCATGAAAGGGTTAAACTACATTATAAAATCATGAGTTAAAAACATCATCAATTGTGGCTTTCTCATTTAGTTTGTCAAACAAAGGGAAAACACAGATTTAGAGGAAAATTAAGTCTTATTTTTGTAATTCATTCCTCAGAGAAGGCTTCGTGTTTTTAATTGGCAGCAGAAAAACACTCCAATAAAATTCCATATGAGGGATTGAACAGATCATCTGCTGCAGATACAGGAAGCAGCAGTGTTTCTGGTGTGTCTGTGTAACTGCAGTCTGAATGCGATTTGCTCGGATGGTTTGGTATTATTGTTTGATTCGGCTTTAAGTTAAAGGCGGCTGATATTTTTGACAGTTGTCCAGCATTTAAATGAACTATAAAGCCTCTCTGTAGCCGTCAACTCTCTGATCTCCTCGGCCAATTTCCTCCAACCCTTTGAGGCTGGTTCTCTGTGTAAGTATGTGCTTAGGCAAGACGGCCTTTTGCACTAATTGAAGTCAATGACACAAGCTGCAGGAGCGCGTGAACAAATTGTGTCTCCATGGAAACACATACTGGCAAGAGTGTCCATTGAGGAGCCTGCAGCGCTACATTGGAATTGCTGTATACACCCATCTGAAGCCCTTCATCAGAGAGGGAGTGAAAATTATCCCCACACACAGGAAAAGGAGGGAAAAAAACAGAGCTGTGGATCCTCTTATTGTCTCATGTAAATCATGCTCTAACTGATTTATGGAGTGGACATGGATTCATCCTCCAGGAAATGGACCCAGACATCAAAGATATGATGGACACATGAGCTGCATTAAATGAGGCATTACTGGTAAATAGAGATGAAGGGAAAAAAACAGTATCTGGGGGAAAAAGAAAAAAGGAAACTAAACTGACAGAGCAGCAATTTTTGTAGCTCATTAGCGACAGAAGCTGCAGGACAAAGGTTTTTGAGACACAAGGAATCATTTTAGCTCGAAAATCACAAAGAGTCAAAAGTCACAGGAAAAGACAACCTAACTGCAGACAGCAGTATGATCATTTCTGTTATTGGTGACTCTCATGGGTTTTTTCTAAACCTCTGCAAAACAGAGCTAACACAAATAGCTCAGGTAGTCTGTTATGATAAAAAATATAAGTGGACCAGTGGTGCTGCATTAAAGGTCAAGTCTGACCTAAATGTTAATCCTCAAAGACCTAAATAGTTACTGGTGAACAACATCATCTGTTGAACTAAAATGTATAATTAATACGAATATAATGCAGTTTGTCATCTTTTCTCTGGTATCAGGTGTGTCTTATTTGGACTTTCAGAGGCTCCATAGTTAGTGTGTAAAATCTGTCGTGTTCTGGAACAATGATTCTCCAATAAAATCCACAACAGATGGCTGGAGACACTTTATATTCATGTTAAATTATTAATATATTTTTCTGAAAGGGACTTTTTTTTTTCAGTTTTCTCTGTTTCATATAATATCCTCTGTATTATTATTATTATTATTATTATTATTATTATTATTATTATTATTATAAATTGGGATAAATCTCTTTGGAAAGGTTAAATGTAGAGAAAAATTCATTTGTAGTAATAATAACTTATTCTGGTGCTGTTCTAGGTCGATTAGATCATTCTGTTTGTTAAAACACAAAACAGATTCATGCTGTTAACAGTAGTGGCTTTTCCATTGGACATCCACGCAAAACTTTACTGAAATTTACTAAATGCTGAAAAAACAGAAGTGCGTAATGTTGTTTTTTCCATTAAATCACAAATGTGATGATTTATTTATTTATTATTGCGAGATGACATGAGAAGTCATTCCATAAAGATTGCGACGAACGTTCATATCATGTTGATTTACAGATATATTCATTCTTATTATTTATTACCCCTCTATACTCGTACTAAATTAAAAAAGGATTCGGTTTTCTGGTGTGTCCACACATACCGCACCATGTTTCTTTTAAAACTCTTTCTCTTCGCTTGTTGTTGCTTGTCATCAACATCCTTTTTTTTTCATGGAACTCTAGTTGCAGAAAAAGGTCTTTCCATTCCAGTTTTGCATGATATACCAAAAAAAAAAAAAAAAAAAACACCTCTTGCCAGCGTAAAAACTTTTAATTGAAAAACGAGAGTTTTGGCAAAATTGTCATTTTTCCTTTAGGCAAATTTTTATGCATAACTTAAATTCACACAATTTGAGGGTCAATGTAAAAGTGACTTGTGATTTACTGAGAACAATGATGCAGTTTTCCTTAGTTGACTTAAAATATACTTTTATCTGTAACTCAGCGTCTAAAGTACATTTCAACTTTCAATCCTCAGTAGGTCTTCACCATATCTCGGTCCTTGTTGATCCAAATCTGGATCCTATAATTTCTTGACCGTTTTCACATTTTCACCATTTTCCCAAAAATTAAGGCAGCTATTGCTTCGAAAAGAAAAGAAAAAAAACAAAAAACACTCAGTGTATCAACATATATTTTTTTTTTATCCAGAAGATTTATTTATTTTATATACATGGTGTCCCAAAAAAATTGACATCATTTCATCACTTAAAATTTGTTTGCTCTTTTTGCTCAAAAAAATGTAATCATTTTTATTGTTCTACTTTCAAGAATAGACATGCTGTTTACTGCAACAGAAAAGGCATTCTGTGCATTGAAGAACATCCAAACTCAGTCAAATGTGAATGCACAACGTGAATTTGTTAGAAAATTTCATAAACAAGTGCCAACAGGAAAAACAGGCAGATCTGGACGTGGCAGAAGAAGCGAATGTGGCAGGAACTCCACTACTGTCACAAGCGGCACACACACTGAACATTTCTTATAACTTTGGAACATTATAAAATCCCCTAGAATTTTTTTGTTTGAAATTTGTAGAATAAAACATTTTATGTCCAAAATAAATCCTATTAAGTATCATTTCTGCTGACCACGTAGTCACTCCAATATGGACATTTCAAATGAGATAACATTTTTTGGGACAGCCTGTATTTTATGTATCTATTATATTTATTCAGGTAGATCCCACTGAGATACACAATCTGTTTTTCCAGGCAATCCTTGTCAAAATGCATTTCAATTCTAAAGTACATTTCAACTTTTCCAATTTTCCACTAAGTAGGTCTCTATTATATCTCGGTCCTCCTTGATCCAGATCTGGATCCTATAATTTCTTTACCATTTTGACATTTTTACCATTTTCCCAGAAATCAAGGCAGCTATTGCTTAGAAAAGAAAAAAAAAGGAAAACATTCAATGTGTAAACATTTCTTTTCATCCAGAAGATTTATTTATTTTAGATATTTTATGTATATTTATTCAGGTAGATCCCACTGAGATGCAAGATCTGTTTTTTTTTTTTTTTAATTATTATTATTGGGGTTTTTTTTGTTTTTTTTTATAATTTTTTAAATTTTTATTTTTTATTTAATTATTTATTTTTTTTTATCTTTTTTATTTTTTTTTATTTTTTATTTTTATTTATTTAAAAGAAGAAAAAAAAAAAAGAGATGCAAGATCTGTTTTTCCAGGCAATCCTTGTCAAAATGCAGTTCACATAGAAAACTATTTCATATGTTAAATCCAATCCAACTTAATTTGTAAAGCACTTTAAAAACAACCGCAGTGAACCAAAGTGCTGTACAGAAGAACAGATAAAACCTAAATAAAAGAATAAAATACAAGAATAGATTAAAAAACATAAAAAGCTATACAATTTAAAAAAAAATCAATACATAACACAATAGCATAAAAATAATACATTCAACAATACAACACTAAATGCATAAAAGCAACAACAAAATGACAGTAAAAAAAGAATAAAAGACAAGTAAAGAAGGCAAACAGACCATACCAGTGAAATGCATAATTCACACTCCTCTCCACAGGTTTATGTAAAGCATCAGCAAGTTTCCTTCATAAGTTTGTACATTAATATTTAAAAGTATTAAAAGAAGACAGTGTTTTAAGAGGAATGAGGTTTGGCAGTTCATCCCATGCACATTGTTCATAAATAGAAAGAAAAAAAAAAAAACAGTTTTACCAGCCTCTGAGTTCACCCTGGAACGTTCAGAAGAACACGGTCAGCTGATCTAGAGCTGGAGATGTGTGTGAGGATAAGAGGCTGGAGATGTGAGTAGGTGGTTTACCCAAGATGATAAGACGATCCAGAACTACCAACAGATTTGTTTTCATTTCTACATCTGTCATTTTGATAGCTGATCCTGACCCCGGGTTTTTTTCATATCATACCTGTTCATCATAGACCATAACAGACTGTATGAACATAGAAATCACCTCCACCTTAAAGACCCACACATCCATCACTGACCAAAAACATCTACTGATCTAAACTGTTTAATACCTGTTGATTCACTAATTCTATCAATGCATGTAAATAATTGGGGTAAAATACAGTTTGTCATCTTTTCATGGTCATCAGATATGACCTATTTGGACATTCAGAGACTCCATAGTTACCATGGAAACACCATCATCTTCTACTGAATCACAAGTAAAACCTGTGGAGTTGGATCAATGACACTGAATGGACACACTTAGTCTATATATGCCGATAAATACATTTTAAAAATGAATTAACCCCCCCCCCCAACAAAGTAATACATTTTGTGGACAAAAAAAAAAAAAAAAAGGCTCAAATAATCAACAAAATAAACAAAAATGGCCAAAGTAATGAATAAAATGAACAAAAATGAATAATAATGATAAGTAAAATGAACAAAATAAACCACAAGCTGAACAAAATTGAAGAAAAAACAATAAAAGAGGCCACAAAATGTAGAAAAATGAACAAAATAACAAACAAAATGAACAAAATCAAATAAAATGAATAAATATGTATAAAATAAGAGAGCCATTTGGTTGTTCAGAGATTCCGTAGTTACCATGGAAACACCGTCATCTCTACAACATTGATTCACCACTAAAACCCATGGGGTTGGATCAATAGCAGTAGAAGGAAATGCTTTGTTTATTTTCAGTTAATTATAGGTTTTACTGAAAAAGTCACTTTTCACTTTTATATAATAATCCTCAACTTCAATCTGAGCTTTTATGCACATCTTCATGATCAATACAGTAAATATAAGAAAATGCCTGATTTATACTGATAAAATATAAAATACTGAGGACAATATCATAAATAAATTGTGATAAATCACTTAAGAAAGGTTAAATATAGAGAAAATTTCATTTGGGAACTGACATAAAAGTAGCGCTGGGTCTTTATGGGTGAAGTAATTCAACACAGGTGATAAAAGAAACATGAATCCACCTTCTGGGAGGATGTTTTAAGGGTCAAGGATATCATTTATATATTTATTAACACCTTGCACATAGAATATGTTGCTAAAAGACTGGAAACTGACTGAATTGATCTCCTTGAATGCTTTTAAATCCAAACTCAAAATGCTAGAGACTAACTCAATGATTCGTACTTGTTTTTCATAGTTGGATTTGTCCTGTAAATTACTGTGTGCTGTACCTGTGTGTTGAATTTCATGAATTCATGCACTCCCTTGGAAAAGAGGTTCTTAATCTCAATGGGACCTTTTTTTCCTGGTTAAATAAAGGTTAAAAAAAAACAAAAAACATTAACAACATACGGCAATCAGAGGTGATTTCTCACAGACTGCAGTGGAAGCTCGGCTTCCCCTAAAATGACTCAAATTAAACGGTTAAATCTGTTCAGTTGTGTTGACATTTCATTGACTCCAAATGTGTTAGAACATGTTCATCTCACAGACGAGTTCGTTCAGAATCACCTTTATCCCAAATCATCAGACTGGATGTTGTTCACTTCTCCTCCATTCCCGTGTCTCTGTTTACTCATTCGATCTCTGCTCAGTGCATTTGTCCGTAGACGCTCAGCGTCCATGCACTTCAATGGGACTGAGTGGAACTGTTTTTTTCATTGCCTCAAAACTGGACGGTAATTGGATAAATGCCACCATGTTGTCCCGCCCCCGGACGCTCGGCGTGTCTGGGGGTGAATGGAGCTGTGGGCGGAGCTCGGCCGGACTGGACGCTGGGCTTCCACGTGCTGATTGGAGGATTGGTCAAAACGCTGAATCCCATTTGATTGACAGCTGTTTTCAGATCTCCTCCTTCACTGACACAGTTCAGTTTAATACCGTCATACATTCTGCTGTGAAATGGAGAGAGAAACCACTACGAAATGACTTGTTCATTTCTTGCACTGTAAATAAAACACACTCATTGGACTTCCTTGTTTCAATTTAACATAATTTCAACGTTTTCTTGTTTACTCGGTACGATAAGGTCACTGAGTATTTTCTTTAAAAGGAATGGAGGGACGAATTTATGTTTAAATAACTTGACATTTTTTTTATGTAAGCTGACAATGAACTTCCCTTCTCTGAAAGACGAGCAGCCGCCACTGGTCTGCAATAATCCAACATCTTGTGGTTTGGGCTTTTAAACTTATGGAATCTATATGTTCTCTGAGTAACACCTGTACAATACATATTCATACATATCTACAGTGTCACAGTCATCATCATTTATCATTAACATCTTCATTTATCATTAAGAGTTGTCACTCACTCTCTGAGGCTTTGTTGAAGAAGAACTTGAGGCCGCCATGTCTAAAGTCATGTATAAGATGCCAGTGAAGTGAATGTGAATGAAAAGTGAAGGGATCTGAATTATGTACTGTCTTTGAAACAATAAATAAGGCTGTACCGACATAATGTGTATGTTCCAAACCAGTACGTCTTCCTATTTGTGCCTGTCTCGGATAAAAAGACATGATTTCTCCCTCAAGCTTTCTACACCATCTCGTCTTATGTTACTTTAAAAATAACATCTCTGATCTTTTGAGATGTTGTGGGCAGAGGTTGCTCTAACAGAGTTGCCATGGAAACAGTAGCCATCAAGCTTCTATTTCACCATCTACCTCTAGATAGAAGAAAGGCTGTAATGAACAAGTATTCTCCTCCTCCCCCTCCTCCTAACCCTCCTCCTCCACCACCACCTCCCCCTCCTGTTTGGCTTTTTTTTCCATCTATATGTGATTTTAAAATGATGGGAATTTGTGGGTGGATCAGTATGTATGAAAAGACAACATAAATGTGGTCCAACTGTGCATATACAAAGCAGGTATACAACACACATACTGTACAGTACAGAAACACTGGCTTATCTGTGTTTTTGGTGTCTCTCCTGTCTTTGTGTTTCAGTTAATGATCACGCTGCTGGATCTATATTCCCAGTCCTCTGCAACTATTGCGCATTCATCATAACAATCCTAGATGTTCTGTGCGACAGTGCCGGCTGAGACGCTGCAGGGTAGTAAAGAAACAAAACTCCAAACACAACAGATTATAAAGAAGACTGAGGGGATAACAACATCATTTCCTCATCTCATACCGATGGCAAAGAAATAAGGTTTTGGGGGGAAAAAAATGAACCTGCTGCTTTGGAAAAATGCAGCGATGATGTTTCTACACAATATATGAAGACTGACGTCGTCTTGGTTATTTAAAGTGGTAGTCATCGTTTTTGTTACTCTGCATGTGCTCTGAGATGGGCGCAAACACAGCTATAAGTCTAAAAGATTAATTATAAAGTAAATAATAGAATACAGGGGTGTCAAACTCATTTTAGTTCAGGGGCCACATCCTCCCAATATGATCTGAAGTGGGCTGGACTAGTAAAATAATAAGATAATAATATAGAAATAATGCCAACTCCAAACATTTCAATGTGTTTTATAATGAAAAAAGTAAAATTACATTATGGAAACGTTTATATCTATTAACTGTCCTTTTAAAAATGTGAATAACATGAAAAACCATGAAAAAATGGAAATTTATTAAGAAAAGTAAGTGCAATTTTAACTATATTCTGCCTCTGCTTATCATTTGTAAATATGCATTACAACTTCCAGATCACAGTGGATCTGAAAATACACCAAATATTCTAGTAACTGGCAGAATATTAGTAAAATTGCACTTACTTCTCTTAACACATCTCTAGTTTTTCATATTTTTTGTGAAAGGCTATTTTGTAAATTTTCACATTTTCATGGAATTTCACTTTTTTTTTACAGTGTAATTTTTGCATTTCACAAATTCATCCTACGGGCCGGATTGGACCCTTTAGCGGGCCGGTTTTGGCCCCATGGCTGTATGTTTGACACCTGTCGTCAAGGCTATTTAACCCTTTCATGCATGAATTTTGAGAACCTTAATCAAGATTTTTTTCCTGAGTGTTTTTATTCCTATTTAGGCATGAACAAAACAATGCGACTGAATTTTTTTTTAATGAATCTATTTTTCATGGAGTTAGAAAAATGTCCACTCAGCTGGACAGCATGCGTTAAATATTTGAAGCAATGACACATATATTTAAAACCCATCATCATAAAGTGATATACTGTGTGAAAACTATGCAATAAAAACATTTTTAATGCAGCTAATCTGATGTTTTCTCACATTTTATCATACTCTAATACTAGTTTTTACTCATTTCATGGAGATAATACATAAAAAAAAAAAAAAAAACTTTTTGCTTGAGAAAATTAGCTGTTGATTTACACTCAAACATGTTAGTGCAGACCAGGTTGATCAAGAACAGCAAAGTTACATTAGTGGTCTGAATGTCAGTGTAGATGATGCATGAGCATCCACTGTGTTGGTTAATATCCTCGTGAGACCCAGTAAAGTGAAAATCTTCAGTTTTTTTTTTACATTAAACAGTCATCTTGATTGGAAACTGCAAAATGCAAGTTTTTTCAGAAACATTTTTAAAATCTTTTCTTTTTTTTTTTTTTTTTTTTTTTATGGGCTCAGCTGGCTGACAGGCAGCAGTCTGTACCGATAAGGCAGCAGCCGACACCAACTGTACTCCCAGTCATCATTGCCCATTTTTCTGACACCTTTGCTTGTGTATCCTCTTTTATTTGAACATTTTACCAGGGAGTATCTCACAGTATTTTTTTTTTTTTCCCACTTGTCTTGTCCAGCGTCCTAACAGCAGAATGGTAGTCTGGCTCCTTTTGGTGCTGAACAAATTTGCTTTGCCAAGGGTAACTTCATAAAGTATATGAAGCGCCCTTTGATATTATACTGTGTTTATTATGAGTTTTGTTGAACCACATTTCAAAATTATTTTCATTTATTTATTTTTTAATGGAATGTCC
Source organism: Sphaeramia orbicularis (assembly GCF_902148855.1). Lineage (NCBI taxonomy): Eukaryota > Metazoa > Chordata > Actinopteri > Kurtiformes > Apogonidae > Sphaeramia > Sphaeramia orbicularis. The sequence continues at coordinate 30,016,338 of NC_043973.1, forward strand.
TTTGCAATGAACAGCATTTTTTATTAAAACTGTCAAACTTTAGTCCCCTACAGAGGACAAAAATGCATTGCTGGGTCTCAGGAGGACATGGAATTAAAACAACTAAACCCATGAACATCCAAGAGAACAGCTGAAGAATAACTGTCCACTATAGTGACCACTATGCATGAAAGGGTTAATTAACCTCCTAAAACCCAACTATGGGTTTTCTGTCCACATTTGTGGACAAGAGTTTCACAACTTTACACAAAAAAAAGAAAAAGAAAACTGTTCATCACAAAGGACATTCCATAAAAATTTTAAAAACTGCATCTGAAAAAACTGTTGCATCATGATGTTTCCAATATAGGCACCGATTTAATAAAAAACAAAAAAAGCTTGTACTTTGCTGACATTTCCCAGGTTTTAGGAGGTTAAAATGCTGCCTCTCTGGATGTCCTTATACCAGGGGTGTCAAACTCATTTTAGTTCAGTTCCACATTCAGCTAAATTTGATCTGAATTGGGCCGAACCGGTAAAATAATAACATAATAATATATAAATAATGTCAACTCCTAACTTTTCTCTATTTTAGAGCAAAAAAAGTAAATTTACATTATGAAAAGGTTTACATCTGCAAACTATCCTTTCAAAAGATGTGAATAACATGAACAAACTGAAAAAATAAGTGTAATTTTAACAATATTCTGCCTCAGTTTATCATTTGCACATGTACATTATAACGTACAGATCACAGTGGATCTACAAACACACAAAACATTTAGTAACAGACATAATCTTGTTAAAATTGTACTTACTTCTCTTAAGACATTTCAGGTTGTTCATATTTGTTCAGGTTATTCCCATTTTTTGCAAAATTATACTTTGCTTTAGTGTAAATACATGAAAATATTTACATTTACAAAGAGAAAAATTTGGAGTTGTCATTATTTCTATGTTATTATGATCGTATTTTACTGGTCCAGCCCACTTTAGATTGAATTGGTCTGAATGTGGAACCTGAACTAAAAGGATTGTTAATATCTTACTGTAATTTTTTGCATTTCACAAATTCATCCCAAGGGCCGGACTGGACCCTTTGGCAGGCTGGATTTGGCCCCTGGACCGCATGTTTGACACCTGTGCCTTATACAATATATAATGGGATAGTGGTGCAAAAAGAACAGGAATCAGGACATGAATAATAACACTGGTCTACAATTTTTTAGAAATGATTTGCTTCAGAGATGAAATGTGCTAAATGTTACGTGTTTTAATAAGATTAATTGGAAAATAAATGATAAAAGTGCCGGTTTGCTGATGTTTTCAAAGTATATGATTAAGTGTTATTACACATACAGGGTGGGGAAGCAAAATTTACAATGAACATTTAGTTGTTTTTTCTCAGCAGGCACTACATCAGTTGTTTTGAAACCAAACATATATTGATGTCATAATCATACCTAACACTATTATCCATACCTTTTCAGAAACTTTTGCCCATATGAGTAATCAGGAAAGCAAACGTCAAAGAGTGTGTGATTTGCTGAATGCACTCGTCACACCAAAGGAGATTTCAAAAATAGTTGGAGTGTCCATAAAGACTGTTTATAATGGAAAGAAGAGAATGACTATGAGCAAAACTATTACGAGAAAGTCTGGAAGATACTATTAAAGAAGAATGGGAGAAGTTGTCACCCGAATATTTGAGGAACACTTGCGCAAGTTTCAGGAAGCGTGTGAAGGCAGTTATTGAGAAAGAAGGAGGACACATAGAATAAAAACATTTTCTATTATGTCAATTTTCTTGTGACAAATAAATTCTCATGACTTTCAATAAACTAATTGGTCATACACTGTCTTTCAATCCCTGCCTCAAAATATTGTAAATTTTGCTTCCCCACCCTGTATATATTGGTTTATGTACATTTATATAATAGTTTTATAAATCTTCCACTAAATAGAACCTGTAAAGTGAATGTATTCTAATGTGCAGACAGTGTTTTGAAGTAGATCTTGTAGCTCTGAGACAAATATCCCTTTTGAGTCAAACCCATTCTCTTGTTAATTCTTGAATTTCACATTTTGACCCAAGGCTGTATCTTGGAAAGTTCAGTCAACCAGCATTTTTGACTGGATTTTTCTTTATCAGTGACTCTCATGTGGTAAAATTTCATTACTTTTATTCTGGAAGCATTTTCCTTGTAGACCAGTGTAAAGGGAGCAGAAAGTTTACAAACACAAAAAGAAGAAGAGTCCAGTGGAGGAAAGAAGAGCTGCTGCTGTGAGTGGAAAGTCAGTGACAGGCTGCAGCTTGTGATGGAGGGTCCCAGTGCAGCAGGAAGTGAAACCGTCAGGGTGAAACTATGTTTGACAGGAGCAAACTGTCTGAGAGGGGGAACATGACCTGCCATTACCGCTACAGGGGGGCTGCTAAGCTGGAGGAAAGAAATAGTAGAGGAGAAAACACACACACACGCATACACACATAAACACACACAGGGAGAACAGATGGATGTACACCCACAAACACATCTGCGTATGTGTGTCTGTGCAGAGACACACACATGCAGGGACGCAGAGGTGAGCTCATACCAGCCTCTGAGCGCACACACACACACACACACACACACACACACACACACACACACACTGCCAACTCACTCTGACCCATCTTTATTCAGTTATGGTAATGCAGTGTCACGTAGGTACAGATTATGTTAAGGTGTCTGAGGGAAAGGCTTAAGGAGCTCTCCAGGTGAGTGTTACTGTAGAGAACAGACAATCGGAGAATACATCTACTGAGATCTAAAAATACTTCATCCTGCTATAATCGAAGATAAAGAGGCTTCACGAATTACTGAACTGATGCAAAAGTTACTGCTTAATGTCCCGTTGATTTTTTAGCAATAGATCAGTATTTGTACCATCATATATTTTAAGACTTATAGAGGTGAAAAAACTGATAAAAGCTTCTGAACCCATAAAAACCCAAACATCCACCAGCACCAAAACTATTGACTGATCTAAAATATTTAATAACTTCTGATCCATTAATCCTATCAATACATGTAAATAATTGGTGTAAAATACAGTTTGTCATCTTTTCATGGTCATTGCATATGACTCATTTGGATGTTCAGAGGTTTTGTTGTGAACATGGAAACACTGTCATCTTCTACAACATTGATTTACCAGTAAAACCCATGGAGTTGGATCAATGACAGTGGATGGAGACACTTGTTTTTATGTTCAGGTATTGATATCTTAACTTAAAAAGTACTTTTTCTTCAGTTTTCTCTGTTTTTGATTTAATAACCCTCAACTTTACTCTGATCAACATCTATATCAGGGCTGTCAAACTAATTTTGGTTCAGTTCCATATTCAGCCCAATTTGATCTCAAGCGGGCCAGACCAGTAAAATAATGACTTAATAACCTATAAATAATGACAAATCCAAGTTTTCCTTTTTGTTTTAGTACTAAAAAACCCCAATTAAATAATGAAAATATTTACATTTTACAAAAAAGATGTGAATAACCTGAAAAAACAGAAATTTCATTTGAAAAATTAATGCAATTTTAACAAGCTTATGCCTCGACTTATTATTTATACATGTACATTTACACACAATGTTCCATAAACATTTGGTAACAGACAGAATATTGTTAAAATTTTGGAGTTTGGAACTAAAATTTGAACAATTTCTACAATATTACATCTCTAACACAACTACAGATCACAGTGGATCCATAAATGCACAAAACATTTAGTAACAGGCAGAATATTGTTCAAATTGCACATTTCAGGTTGTTCATCTTTGTTTTTATTTATGTATTTATTTGCATTTTATTGTGAAAGAATAGTTTTGTAAATGTAAATATTTTCACAGTGTAATGTTACTTTTTTCTCATAAATTTTTTCCACATAATTTTTCCCAAAGAAAATTTGTCGTTGTCATTATTTATGGGTTATTGTGTTGTTATTTTTACTGTAGATCACATTGGTCTGTATGTGGAACCTGAACCAAAAGGATTTGGACAACCTGGACTGTTCAGGTTCATTTTTGCACTTTCATCCCACGGGCCAGAATGGAACCTTTGGCGGGCCCCATGTTTGACACCTGTGATCTATATGATCAGTAAATTAAATATATGAAAATACATGATTTTTACTGAAAAATTGCGAAAAAAAAAAGGACAATAATATTACAATCAATGGTAATAAATCACTTAAGAAAGGTTAAATAGAGAGAAAAATTCTTTTGGGAACTGTCAAAAAAGTAGCGCTGGGTCTTAACGTGTTAAACTGGAATATTATCTGCTTTGTCACATAATCTGAGAAAATCCAGCAGTAAACAGTCACACACTCACTGGAAAACTGATACAAGGGAAAATAAAATTGTTTATCAACTAGAACTCATGGGATTACATGAGTGACAAACAGCCCCTTTTAAAAGCATTCAGATAGAAACTCCCACTAAACACAGTAAAATACACAAATAGATTCTCCACTATATTTGGCAAAAACATCACTTTTCTTACTTGGTTAATAAAGCGTCAGCTGTTATTTTTCTTCTGTCAGTTATGTTCAGTGTATTATAAGTTACAAAATGGTTTAATGCTGGAAATTCTTGAATCATCTTTTGAAGCAGTGTTAAGATTAAGCAAATGACCAGTTCATGACAATACAAACACACACACTCACAAATGTTAACTTTAACCACAATATGTTAGAAATAAACGTACCTAGAACATTCAAACAAGACATTTGGTCATTTCTGGGTTTTGAGAAACACTGACCGAGTACCTGATTGATTGAGGGAATAATGAGCCATTAAAGAACATTAGACCATTAGACTGCAAGCAATATCCCTAAAGAAATCTACTTTGTCATTCCTTGCGTCAGTGTTGTTACGACCTTGAAGATTATGAGGAAACAGAACAAGGTTTCCATGTGACCGTGCATATTAACCAGTCCTTTACTCTGGGGTGAATGTTCATTACTTTCCCAAACTGAAACCTTTAAAACTGCACTGTGATTACACATCTAACCTTTTGGGGATAATGCATCTTTACATGCTTGTAATTATTTTATTATACCCAGCAGATTTATTTATTTATTTATTTTTTATTAGCTTGAATGGTGAAATTGTTAAGAGGCAAAATTATTCACATAATAGCTTTAGACAAATGATTGGTGACACAGTTCCGGAAACAAACAAATGCAAAGTGGTTGACAGTCGTACTCTGTGGAAATACATTGTCAAATATCTTCCATGCCTTGTGTGACCAGTGGGAGAGTCTGACAAACTGCAAGGCACAGATAATAAAGCATTTCCTTTTTATTGGAAAAAGGAAGTTGAATGTTGTCGTGTAGCGCCACAGGCTTTCGTAAGTACCTCCAAGAACTGTCAAATACGCAAAACCCAGAATGAAGAAGAGGACAGAGGTTAAGAGATGCTTTTCATTATGATAGAAGAGTGTGTGTGAATAAGTGAGTGCAGTGGGTGAGGAGTATTATCAACATATGAAGAGTTTCCTGTGTGGGACAGCGCTATAGCTCTGAGAATACAAAAACGCACAGAATACACACGTGTGCACATAAGCATTCACTTCTGCAATCATATGAACGCAGCGTTTGTGTATGTGCATGTATTGTGTGTTGCATTAACATTCAGCACATGCATACATAAACACCCATATCCTGAAAACACATACACAAGCACACGCTGAGACACGTGCACACATCACAGATTCCATAAAAGCGGCGGAAAGAGAGGAAGGTAGAGAGAAAGAGAGAGGAAGAGCGGGAGAGAGGTGTCGTGGAGGAGAGAGGGGTGGATGTGACATGATTTACAATGAGATCATTAACCTTGAGAATCGGAGCGGCTTCTGCGACATAAATACCGTGTCTTCGATGGACACCTTGCAAGAACAACACCTTTCACGCACAACACACTCAAGAAAACACATGCAAGCAGGTGTGTACGCAGTAATAGAGAGCTACAGACATACGGTCGCCAAGTTAGCGCTCAAATGGAATTAAATAAAATACTGATAACACTTTATAATAAGTACACACTGTGAAGCATTACTTAAGCATTAACAAATACTGAATTCATCATTTATAAAGCATTTTTCTGACATGAATACTCATTAGTATAAGGTTTATAAGCACATAATACAATTATAATTATAATGGTTTTATTCATCATTAATAAGCTCATCTACAATGTGCTTAATGGTTGTATTTTCACACTTTATAAATTATGGATTCAGTGTCTAAAAATTTAGTATTGCATCACTTACAAGGTTCAAACCAGTTATGATGTGCATTTATGTTTGCACATACACTACTCAGACATGTACTAATGGTTAGTGAATATTTTAGGTTAGTGTTTTTCAACCTTGGGGCCGGAACCCCATGTGGGGTTGCCTGGAATTCAGATGGGGTCCCCTGAAATTTCTAGTATTTGAAAAAAAAAAAAAAAAAATCTTACTAATAAAAAATATATGGTGAGTTGACAGAGACAAACCCAATACATAAAAGACAAACTGAAGCTGAAACTGCAGCACTGTGGTTCTGTTTATCTGTCAAATGTTCATTGTGGTCAGTTTCAGATGCTGCAGCTCTTTCATAATTCATAGTTTCAGTTCTTGTTTGTTCAGTATTAATTGTCAGCCTTGTAAATCACAGCTGGACTGACTGTACATATCCTGACCAAGGAAAATAAAATTCTACCTTTGTGCAGTAATCTAGACCTGGATTTACTGCCTCTGTCCATAATAATATACATTGTATAGACTAAATGTCATCTAAAATCAACATTTATTTGCAACATAGTATAGCAAACTACTACATGTTCAAAAACAAATACATTTTAGCAAAAAAAAAAAAAAAAAAAAAAAAAAAAAAGTCTCCATTTTGAATGTCTGGGGTCGCCAGAAATTTGTGATGTTCGAATGAGGTCACAAGCCAAAAAAGGTTGGGAACCACTGTTTTAGTGGGTATTTTATACTAACTCACATTTATTTTCCTATAAAGAGTTATTAATACAGGAGTTAATTATTTCAGGTAGTTATAAAGCACTTACTACTCATTAATTAAGTCTAGGGTGTGAGCTCATCTAAAGCATGGACTATCTATGACATATAAAACATTTACAAATAAGATTTAAAGGTTGGCAAAGCCTAAAGACTCACAAAAGTTTCAGTTATTCTAACAAAGGAAAGACACAGCACATGGGATTATCAAACAAACTGCATGATTGAATGATGGATGATTATGAATGACGAGTAAAACATTTATAACTGTGCTTATAGCCCATATTTTAATGAGTATTCATGTCAGAAATATGCTTTATAAATAATAAATTCAGTATTTGTTAATGCTTAACTAATGTTTCATAGTGTGCACTTATTATAAAGTGTTACCAAAATATCAATGACGGCTGTATATTGGATGTGATATATGAGTGTGTATCTGCATGTTACGGTGCCTACCCATGATGCACTTCACTTAAATGACCAGCAATCAGCACAACTCATCACACAATCCTTATTTATTTGTCAATTATTTAAAATTCATTCTATTATAAATCTTTAGTATGTCAATGATATTTCATTAAACATTGTCAACAATCATCCCCGGGGGAAGTCAGTTCCCTCTGGTAAACAGTCACACACTCACTAGAAAACTGATACAAAGGAAAATAAAAACATTCATCAACTGGCACAAAGGCTCATGGGATACATGAGCGACAAACAGCTCCTTTTAAAAGTGCATTCAAGTTCAATGCCTTCAAATAGAAACTCCCACTTAACACAGTAAAAGACACAAATAGATTCCCCCAATGGATTTGGCAAAAATATCACTTTCCTTACTCGGTTAATAAAGTGTCGGCTGTAATTTTTCTTCTGTCAGTTATGTTCAATGTATTTATAAGTTACAAAATGGTTTCATGCTGGAAATTCTTGAATCATCTTTTGAAGCAGTGTTAAGATTAATCAAATGACCAGTTCATGACAATACAAAAAGTGTCATTAATTAAAAAAAAAAAAAAAAAAAAAAATCCACACACACACACACAAATGTTAAATTAACCACAATATGTTTCAAATCAAGGTCCACACAGGACAACTTCAAGTATAAAAGTGATTTTTGGACTGTTTGCTGAGAATAATTCTTTGTCTGTTTGACGTGCTGCAGGTTGTAAGCATTTCACGTAACAATAAGACAGTCACTCCCCAAAACGACTTGAAAAGCAACATTAGACATTTGCAGCAAAAACATGTCTTAAAAATCTAGAAACTACCTCTATATAAATAAAATGCATTCTCTTATTTTTCTTTTACCTTCATTATTGTTATCATTTTCAATCTAATCCTCATCTAAAGTCTTCATGAATGTCAGGTAAAAAGAAAATTACAGTTTACATCTCGGCTAAATTGATGAAAATAAGAGAATGAGAAAACAGACACTCAAAATAAAACCTAAATATTTAAAGCACTGGAACTCGCCTTTTGATACAGGCTCCCTCATTATTACCCTTTGAGGGTTAAATCAGAGAAACATGTACACACCGGTACTGTTTGCATAGAAATCATAATGTAGTTACCACTGTAGCCACATCTGCATTTTCATTAGAAACTTTGCACGTCATTAAAGCTTGTTTATCAAAGACGAAACAAGTTCCAGCGGTTCTGTACTTCCTGTTATGCTTCATCCCTTCAAGGTAACAGTAATCGATAAAAGCTTTGCAACTGTTAGTTACTGAAAATGTTTTGTTAATTATAACTATTGTCAAGTTAAACTAGAGTTACTTATCTACTTACAGACAAAACAACAAACTTCATTGTCTATAAAGACTCCTTCCATATGCTGGAATATGATTGCATTACACCAGAATACAAACTTCCGTCCCAGAAAAGAATAGATTTATATTTTTCATGTTTTGTTTTCCTTGTCAATAAACCCCTTTATACAAGTGAAAACTAATCAGCCAGTGGGACTGAGTGGACATGAGGCTGTGGAATACTTGTTGAACTCTCTTCCTGTCATGTTGTGCTGTTAAAAAGTGCAGTGGTACCTTGACTTACGAGTTTAATTTGTTTTGTGACCAAGCTTGTAACTCAATTCGTCCGTATATCAAATCAATTTTCCCATTGAAATTAACTGAAATTAGGGGTGTAACGGTGTACTCATTTGTAACAAGTCGTTTCAGTTTGGGGCTTTTAATACAATACGGATGTGTACCTGATGAATACATGTAGCCTATGTGAAGAACACAAACACTCGCCTTAAATTTCCACACAAACCTTGATGCAGGGAGAGCATTTCATTCATTCATTCATTTTCTGAGCCGCTTTATCCTCACTAGGGTCACAGGGGTCGCTTGGAGCCTATCCCAGCTACAAAGGGGCGAAGGCGGGGTACACCCTGGACATGTCGGAAGTTCATCTCAGGCTGACATATAGAGACAAACGATCACTCTCACATTCACACCTATGGGCAATTTAGATTAACTGATTAACCTATCAGTGCATGTGTTTGGATGGTGGGAGGAAGCCAGAGTACCCGGAGAGAACCCACGCAGACACAGGGAGAACATGCAAACTCCACACAGAAAGGTCCCACCCATCGGCTGGTGTTGGAATCGAACCCAAGAGCACAAGTGCAATCCACTGCACCACCGGGGAGCATTTCACTGTACCAAAAACGTATTGAAAATGTATCGAACCGAAGACCCCTGTTCCGAAAACGTACTGAGCCAAAAATTTTCTGTACCGTTACACCCCTAACTGAAATGCCATTAATCCGTTTCACCTCCATTAGTCAAAATACGTCGAGATAATGTCTAATGTATACAAAACTTATTTCTAACCTATGAGTAACGTGCTTGGAACTTATGTGTAACATATTGAACTTTTCTCCAATGCATACTGACGTATGTAGACATTTTTGATGTGTTCTGAATGACCTGTTTTCACCTCTTCCAGACATGCGGTACAGCGTTTCAGCACCTGCCCTCTGGACAGTGACCAGACTTTGATGTGCATCATGAGATAATACCTATAACACCTAATATCACCATAATCCTCAAATTTAGAATTATATTTAAAAACTAACAAACTGAAATAAAATAAATTTAAATTCATCAACTCATCATTAATTTTCCAAAGCCACAGGGAGTCTCAGCAGAGGGACGTAGGATATATAAAAATGGGGTTGACAGGAGAAACCCGCCAGTTCTCCTCAAGATGCGGTGGTGAGCAGAGATATGGAGGATCCAGCATAAGAAGACCTACTAGCGGTCCTCCAACATTTGTCTTTTTATTGGCTGCGACAACTAGCGGCAACGTATCTGAAGCTCACACATAACTCGGATTTTGGCTCGCAACTAAAAGCAAAAAAATCAGCTCATAACTCGGGAAAACTCGCAAGTTGATGCACTTGTAAGTCAAGGTACCACTGTATATTATTCCCACTTTAAAACACCATCTCAGTTTTGTCAGTTGAGGCAAGTAACAGAACAAATAATCAGAAAGTTTCCTCGTAGGAAGAAGCAAAAGATGCAGCTTAACTTGTACTAAGATGGAGTAAAAAAATACCTACATTCAAATATATAAACACACCTGCAGTCACTCTGGGGTGAAGCTTTACACCCTTAATGCTCTGTTATAGCAGTAATTTAACAAAGGTAGTGCATGCTCCTATTCGCTCATTTAGTGGAAATTTACTTCATCATTTTCACCTTTTGTTCAGCTCGTGCGATCAGAATTCATCGGATGTAGCGCTCCTCAAGAAGAGGCAACTGCTGCAGCCGAGAGAAATGTTTCAAAATGTCACAACCTTTCAGTCCGGTTGCTAAATGGCTGCAGACTTGAACCTCTTTACACTGAAATGTGCATAAGTCTGAACTCGGTGAATAATAGCTTTTAAAAGTCAGTTTTGCACCTGAACGTCCTCCTTTCTCTTCAGTTCAAAGGAGGTCGCTTCCATCGTAGACCACAGGCTTGGCTAGGCTCAGATGATATAGCACTTTCTTTGAGATGAATCTGATTAGCAGAAAAAAGGAAGAGGCGTTTAATTCACACATTTGCATCTTTCTGTTTCTGCTTTGAGTTATCAAGGACAATGAAAAGAGAAGCAAGGAAAGAGAGAAAACACAGACTTCACATAATTTTCCTACATTTGACTGTACTTAGAGTAAACATCTGGAATGCATCTCCACTTGTGTGTCAAATTATTATTTGTGATCAAGCTTCACTTCTTTGCTTTATGTGCAAATAAACAAACTCAAATAGCCTAAAGCATAGAAAATACCACATTTCCTGTTGGAGTCTTGGATGATGTACAAACAACTTTAAAATATTGGTTTTGCTAACTTATCTTCAGAATAGCAAATGAGTGAATGAAAGAATGTTTATGTAGGTAGAAAAAAGGAATTAAATGCTCTGATGGAACGTTTTCTTGTCTGTTGTGAATCAATCATCACCTAAATTGTACAGATAACAGCTTAAGCTCTGGCTGTTTTATCTGTTTTACTTGTTTCTTGGTTGAAATACGCACATTTAGTGATGATCGACTCTTCACATACCTAAATCATGGCTGTAAAACAGTTTAATATGAAATAGTTGGTGTGAGAGATAATTTTAGCTTACAAAGCGGACATCAGCTGAGTAGGCGGTCCTTCAATGCAGCCCAGGACACATTTGTGTAAACACTGCTAAAACAATGTGACCATATGTGGGCCAAATGTGAGCCGAGTGAGTGGATCTCTTAAGCGTGTTCACATTTAGTATTACAGCAGTTCAGTAGTGATTGGATAAAAAAAAAACAAAACATGTTAATGCCAAGAATTTGCACTGGCACAGGGGAACTCACCTGGAGAAGGAGTTGTCAAAGATAAGTGTGTATTCTCCAGGGTTTCGGACTTTGAGTTCTCCCTGGATTGTCTCTTTGTGGGAGTTGCAGCGGGTCAGCGGGATCAAGACCTGGGGGAGCAGAGAAAAGACAGTCCTGTTTACTACAAACGTTTACAGCAAATACAGTCCATGTACTGGAGGAGTGCTGTGTATGTGTGACCTTAGCCTGCTCTAGTGGAGTGTCTGCGCTGTCCCTGTAGACCACGCTGAAGGAGATGCTCTTAGGTTCAGAGGTAAATGTCCAGGTGACAGTGGGACCTGGACTGTTTATGGTGAAGGAGATGGTGCTGTAACAGCTGGACTTGATGAAGAGCTCTCGAGAACTGTCCCCAAAAGATGAGATTTCATCCACGGTGAAGTCAGCAGACAGTCTACAGCACAGGACAGAAACCAGGACACAAGTTTAACGTATTATAGGGAAGCAACTGACAATTACATTCAGTATCAATCCTCCCAAATATGTAAAAATAATACATTTTAATGTGGGAACTAGACTCTTAAGGCTCAGATGGTAGAGCGGGTCGTCCAATAACTGAAGGGCTGGCGGTTCGAATCCCGCTCTGTCCATGTGGCGTTGTGTTCTTGGGCAAGACACTTCACCCTCCTTGCCTCCAGTGCTGCTACTCACACTGGTGTATGAATGTGTGTGAATGTTCGGTGGTGGTCGGAGGGGCTGTAGGCATGGTTTGGCAGCCATGCTTCTGTCAGTCTGCCCCAGGGAAGCTGTGGCTACACATGTAGTTTACCACCACCAGAAGGAGAATGTGAGAGCGAATGATGGATCCACTGTACGCGCTTTGAGTATGCGTTCATAGAAAAGTGATATATAAATCCAATCCATTATTATTATTATTATGTCTATGGAGAACTTTGGAGGTTTTAACAGGTTCAATTTAAGACTTAGTAGCAAGATGAGTGGATTTAGGAAAAAAAAAAAAAACACATGAAAAGTTATGAGGTAAAACTGGCCCAGAATAATTTGAATTATCAGCTGGATGTGCTCTGATAAATTCTGACGAGGCTGCACAGTTTGGGTTAGTGGTGACTGTTTCCATGTTGGTTGGCTCTGCAAAATTGCAATTTTTTTGTAAGTTAATATAAATTAATGTTAAAGTTACTACAAAACAAAATGGCAAACTCCTCTCTTTCAAGATCTAAAATTCATAGATTTTTAAAATACTTTTTTAAAAGACCCACAGAAACCCTGTTTGGACAGCTCATTCAGTTTAAGTCCAGTTTATTAACTTATCTATTCTACTGGAGTTTTCTTCCACCTCAATAGACAACATCAGCTCTTAATTATTAGATGAGCAAAACATATATAGCAAAAATTCACATTTAAGGAAGCTGTTGATAAACAAGAACAGTTTCATGTTTCACTTCCCACTTTGGATTTAACACCAAGTATGAGAAACTTCTCGAGAAAATGAACTTTACTTGAGACAGTGTTCACGTTTTTAGGTCACACTACTGCAGTTACGGTTTTTCCAGTGTAACTTTCAGTGTAAGTGAAACTCACGTGCGTTCTCCGGACTTGAGCAGGCAGATTTCTGCATCCTGAACAGCAGTACTGAGGTCCTCTGTGTCCTCTGATGTGAGGTCTCCTGCACTGTTACTGTTGCTTCTACAGGCAACAACAAAACACAGGATCTACAGTCAGTTCACTATAAAAACCTGTGTTTTATTATACTGGTACATATCGCAAATCAGTATGAATACACTTCTGCTGTTGAGTTTGTCAATATGATGCTGATTTGACCTACAAAACTGAAATGTAATGACCTCATGGGCTTGTTTTTGAGGTAAAATGAGGAAATCTGTTGTAATGGTTGGTAATAATATGTCATGTTGAGGCCTTTCATGTCTGTGCCTCTATATGCTGCAAATGGAATTACCAGATTTCTTCTATAAATGAATCCATGTGAGATACTTACAGTTGTGCTGCCCCCTGCTGCCCATGTGCAGGAGAGCAGGCAGTGGCAAGAGAGTGGGAGTCACTGTCATAGACGCCACTCACTTCCTCCTCTGTGATGATGTCAAAAACACCATCGTCCTGTTTGTCACCTTCATCTGCTCCTGGAAAATATACACGGCCTTCCTTATTTCATTGTGTTCTCTATTCTTGATGCTAGGTACAGTGTATTCTGTCATCGTCACCTGCTGATGGCGTTAATAGAGAATGTGTTAACACCCTACTGTTTGACAGATTAGTCCTGTGAGCGTGTGTTTGTGTTTGTTTTTGCGTGTCCTGTCACCTCCAGCACCGGTCACAGCCCTTCCAGCCTGAAGCAAACGTCTGAACGGCGTCCCTGGTGCGCTGTTCACCGGTTCCTCCTGCGGGTGGCGCTCAACCACTGCGCTGTGCTGGTTGTAGCAGTCCAGGCAGCAGCGCTCTTTACTGCCACCCTGCTGTGTGGTCACCGTGTTACTGCAGCAGTAGTAACAGAAAGGGCGCCCACACAGTCTGGATTAAAACAATAGGAGAGAAAGTGAGAGGAGATGGAATTGTTTTGAAATGCAGATTATTGCAAGAGAGAGAAGAGTAAAAAGTAAAGTAAACCTTTCAAATGAGGACATGCAAAGAATATAGAAAATATATAAAACAAGCCACACATACAGTCCAAATAAGTAACCCTTTCTCAGCAAGTTGCTCCAAAAATTATAAAAAATACTTCTGTACTGGGTTGAGCAAAGTGGAGAAGTCACAAAACAGAGTAGAAATGAAGGATATTGATCTAAGAAAAAATAAACCACATTACAGTTTTTGTTTTGACAGATATTGCAGTATCAGACATAATTTTGCATTTCATTTTCAGTGAAGAAAATATAAAATGTGATTTTTACTGTTGTAGCACAATAACAGTGCTTCTCCGTGTGTGCTGTGACTCAGTATTAACTTGATCTGTACTCCAGGACATGGATATTGCACCAGGCAATAATAAAATCCTAAAATATTTTAATTCTAAATCTTCAGCTTTAGGCCCAATTTATTTTTAGTTTTCAGTTTGGATCTTACAGTGAGCAGTTTTACTCTGAGGAACTGAAAGTCTATACAAAGGCAACAAGACTGCAAATGTAAAAAAGGCTTTGTTATGTAGAAAAAAACAAAAACAAATACTGATAAGAAAATGGGAAGTAAAACTGATGTGGTGTGTAAAGCACGTCACGTATTTGTTTCCAAACAGTGCAAACAATCTGATTAACTGACCCCAATAGAATGTCTTACTATTATTAATGATCATCACAACTTGGCTCAGATAGTATCCGATGGCACCTTAAATTACAGACTTTGAGGGAATATAATAGATCAAAAATAAAACCTGACACCACCCTGATGTAATTTTTTTTTTTATGGTTTGATTTGTTCATTCAACTACAGATTTATATATATATTATTTCCTCTGTATATGTATTCCTATGTATGTATGTATTTATGTATTTCTTAAGGCATCACTTAGACCTATATGTTCTGCTTAACATTCATTCAGTTTCTAATAAAGACAGTTAAATGTAAACGATGTTGATTTTTTAAGATGTGTCCAAGCATTTTTGTAGAATGTTCTCCATTAAGTTAAATGTCATTCTGAGATTGTAGGTTGTTACAATTCAGATACTGTTCATGCAGACACAGTGGATGTATCAGTGATGCTACAGTTCTTTTTTTTTTAAGGAAAAACTTAATGACTGATTAGGAGGTTTTTCTCCTGCTCAATCATTATATCAACCTCTAAAAATCCTCTAATAGTCGACTGCTACCATCTATAGTCACTACTGCTGCCAACCACGATCAACATTTATTCATAGTTTTGTCTTTGAGTATTAAATGGCTGCCTTCATGGCCCCTCTGATTTGACATTTACACGCATCTCTGTCATTATCATTGACAAGGACAAGGACAACTGCCAAATCCAAACAAAGTCCATCTGACCTGCAGGTGTACTTGCGGAGCCAAAAGCTGAACTGACTGTGACAGCCGAGACAGTAGTTGACATCCCTCTCCGTCTCCTCATCCCGCAGTTTCTGCTCAAATTCCAGGGCATCTGTCTTTTGCCAGAGAGCATCCTTCTCCCTGCAGAGAGCACCACGAAGCACATTTGCATATGCAGTAAAATCACACAAACAAAGAGACTTGTTAGTATACTGGCCATTAAACAAAAAAAACAATAAAAATAGATCGCATTAAGGAACAAATGTGGAGATGGATTCTGCTGCTGTGCATATTTAAATCATCATAACAAAGAGGCAAATTGATAACAAGCAGCAAAACAACAAAAAAGCAGATCAGAATTAAAGGCAGAAATAGGAAGTAGAGTAATACCTGATGAGCTCTACAAGCCTTTCCTCCAAATTGATTTTGGTTCGGTAAAGATCGTCAAGTTCGGCAGCTGTCTTAAGATCGATGCTCTGCCTGTCGTTTGTGAGTCTCTGGAGATTTTCACTTAACTCCTGACAGGCCTGCTGTGCTGCTGCTAGTCTGTCCTCAGTCCTGCATACATATATACATACATACATATATACATGACCAGGATGATGCATGACATGTTGAAATAAAGAGGGATTTATATTTCCCTGCAACTGTATGAACATGTAAAGCACAGTCCTAGAAGAGCTATAATAAGAAGAAAGCATTCTAATCTAAACAAATAAGATTAGATACCTTTTTCAACAGAGCTTTAATTTGGTCCAGAATGTGTGATTATGAATACTGTATCTCACCTTGATAAATTCCCTTTCAGATGGATTAACTCATTTTCTTTCTGCTGGATGAGATTTTCAGACTGGGCCATCTGGATGTTTTTCTCCTCAATCTGTTGGCAATATCTCTGATTCTGGGTCTACAATCAGCACAGCAAAGCAAGACATTAGTTCTGTTTCTTTGTGCGATATGCTTGTGACCATAACGTTATGAGACAGCCAATAAACACAATGTAACGGCAATTTGTAGTCTCATTTATCAATCCAACACACAAACGTATATGCTATACGTATATGCGTTTTGTCACAGATCTCGTATTCTAGTGCTGCCTGCTAGATGGGCCATGTTTATCATTTACACTTTAATTTCCTTGACCACTTTGAATGTGAGATTACCGTGCCAAGTCTCCAACTACAAAAGAAATTCTTGCAATGTTCACAAACATTAACAGTGAATCGTGCCATCCTCTCACCTCTAGCTCTCTGATTTTGTTCTCCAGGCTGGCCACATTCCCCTGTTCAGTCTTCACCTGTAATTTCGCTTCCTCTAATGTTTCAGTCAAAGCCTGAAAAAGAATCAAAAGCAAAAATCCATCACAGTCATGATTCACCAAATGAGACCAAAGACCACTCCTGTGGACTTCATAAACATTTGCAGACCAATCTTTCAAAATGGAACAACCTGCTGTTATTCAAAAAGTATTAAAGCTGTTAACTGTGTACTAATACCCTTCTATTATTCACTAAAATGACTCAACTCGTCAAAATGCTTTCAACTGAGTTTTAGGCCATGGAATGAACTTGATTTTAGCCACAACTCTATTATTTTGGTCAGGAAAAATGCCCAAGTTCTTTAGTAAATGAATCTGAAAATTCCTTCATGAACTTTTACTATTATTTAAACTTGTTTGGATTAGAGCTGCAACCAGTTAATCGATTAGGTGCTTGAAGCGAATGCAAAAACTCACGATTCGATTAATCAACTCAAACTGATTGAAGAGAAATATTCTGTTGCAGTTTTCCTGAATTGAAGCTTCTTTGTGCATCACAATAAGCGTCCGTGTGAAACACAACAGTGGAACCAATATTTAACAGCAGAGAAATGAAGGAAACAAAGCTTTGATTCAGCAGAATTGTGGTTGAATGATTTTTTTGGATCACTTTGAGTCAATTAATTGGTTGCAGCTCTAGTTTGGATGTTAACTGCAAAATACCAAGATTATTCAAAACTGTGCTAATTAATATTGTCATTTTTTTAACACCCAAAATTGACATCACAGAGTCATAACCAAAATTATGTCCCATCTAACCAAATGAGAGTGATCCCATTAGTTTTTTGGTTGTGGATGGAAGTCCACACCACTTGGGCAGAATGGTACTACAGGAGCTGACTGACAGCAAATTCATAGTAGATTTTCCTTGTGTTTGGACTGACCTGGACTTCGTTTGAGTGGCTCATTGCTTGGCTGCTGAGTTGGAACTGTAGCGTATGAATCTCCTCCTGGCTGGTCTCCTGCACAGCTTCAGCATCCTGCTGGGCCTTGCTTAGCTTATCCTGCAGGAGCTGCTTGGTCTCCAACAGATCTCCCTCCATACAGACCTGACTGCGGAGTTGCTGGTTCTCCTGACGTAACTGCTCAATGCAGGTGCTCAGTCTCTCTGCTTCTTGTGCTGCCTCCTCCTCCAGCTCTTGGAGCCTTGTAGACAAGCTCTCCCATCGCAGGCGAGCCTCTTCATTTTCAGCGGTGAGCATGCACACGTGCACACCGAGTTCAGCGGTCTCTGTGTTGGCTCTGTGCAGCGCCTCCCTGGACTCGCTGTTCTCCACACATAAGGCATCATAACGTTGCTTCAGTTTGTGTAGCTCCTCTCTGGATGCAGTTATCTCAGCTGCCAGACCTGCCCGGGCCTGAGCTTCACCATCACGCTCACGGACAAGAGATTCCTCACGTTCTCGGGACCGCAGGATTTCATCTACATGGCGGCGGTTCAGCTCCTCTACCTGAGCTTTAAGTTGTTCAGCTAAGACCCGGAGGTCCTCTCTAGAGGCCTCCGTCACCTCCTGCAGGGCCTGAACTTTCATTCTCTCCTCTGTTCCTGCCATAAGCTGAGCTCTGAGCTCCACCACCTCCTCCTGTAGCCTGTGCACCTCCCGCAAGTTAAGCTCCAGCTGAGCCTCCGCTATTACCAGCCTGAACGGAGCTTCTTTGGTTTCCATGGAGGAAGTCTGATGCTCATCATGGAGCTTTTGCATTTTCTCATTGCTTTCTGCTGCTCCTTTTTCGTCGTGCAGCTCTGCAGTCCTGTTCTCCAGCTCCCCTACTCTAGCCTGAAGAAGCCCACACTGAACAGTCTGCTCTCTGAGCTTAGTCTCAGTTTCCTGAAGTTTGTCCAGCAAGTCTGCTTGGCTTTTTTGGGACACAGCAAAGTTCTTTTCCAACTTTGAAGCTTTGGCAGTGAGTATGTCTACTTCCTCATGAGTTGTGGATAACTCTTTTTTCACCAAAAACTGTGCCTCCGTAAGCTCCCTGTTCTCAAGCTCAAGCCTCTTTAATTTAGCATCAGATTCTTCCTTTTGCACAATTGCCTTTTGAATTATCTCCTCCAGATGCAGGTTTTCATCTATAAGTTTTTTCTCCCGGTCTTCCACGCTCATCTTTGCCATCTCTAGTCTATCCTTTAGGTGTTTCTCAGAGGCCCTCAAAGAAGAAAGCTGGTCTAGCAAAGCAGCCTTGCTCTCAGCTAGTTCATTGATGCTCTCTTCACTCTTTCTAACTGTTTGAAGTAGCTTAGCATTTATTTCAATAAGATCGCTGCACTGATTTTTGTACTCCTCAAGGTTCTCAATTTGATCACAAGAAGATAATTCATTATCAGCAGGTTTACAGCTCAGACTTTCTTTGTCAACATTTAGCTTCTCCAACTGCTCCTCTAAATGTTTGATTCTCTCTGAACTTATTGAGAGCTCCTTCTCTCTGTTTTTCAGTGCTTTTCTCAAGTCCACGAGCTCAGATTCTAATTCTTCATTTTGGCTACTACTTGCACTCCATCTCTGCTCTACCTCCTCCCTCTCTTCCTGCAGTCTTTTCCTCAGTTCCTCTGCCTGGCGCTCTCTACACTCCAGTGAGGCTTGCAGGTCCTGAAGCTGGGCTCTTAAGTTTCCAGACTCCTTCTCTTTCAACGTCAGTGCCCCCTGAATACGACCCACCGCCCCCTGAAGCTCCTCCAGCCGTCGGAGCGCCTCCTCTCGCTCTTCACGAGCCCCTGCTTTTATTTTAGCCAGCTTCTCCTCACAGATTTTCAACTCGTCCTCCCTGAGTTTTAGTTCCTGGGACAGGCGCTCAGAATGCCTCCCCCGGTCCTCAGCCTCTCTCTTTGCTTCCAACCTCTCCTCTTCAGCAGTCTTGAGTTTATCCAGCAGTTCTTGGATTTTCCATGCTGAGTCACAGTAACTAGCTGTCTGCTGGCCCTTTTCCTTAAGAGCCTCATCTAATTTAGACAAAAGCTCCATATTTCTGTTCTCAGCTGCAGTGAGTCTGACTTGCAGCTCACTATTCACCGTTTCCCTGCAGGTATGGAGGTGATTTTCTGCTTCTTGTTTACCTACTTCTGAGTTTCTTATGGCATCTGATGTTCGAGTGTCGTCAGAGGACTTCTGCGTTAATAATAACTGGCCTTTGAGCTCTTTGATTACTCCTTTCAGTTCAGCTGCCTCTTTGCCTAATTCCTGAACCTGTACCAGAAGCTCTTGCTGTCTGAGCTCAGACTGATCGAGCTCAATGCGGAGATTTTCTGCGATGCTACAAGGAGATGGTTCCCCCAGTTCTCCCAGCTCACCAAGGAGATTGTGACTCAAATCTGGGATGGGTAGAAACTCCTGTGCCTGGTTAAACAGACGGATCGAAAAAGACGTGATGAGACAACTAAAGCTTCAGTCTTATTTCACATCATTTTGTATGCATCTGTTGATATACATTTGAGTACCTGTGAGTGTGAATAGCTGCTAACCAGACTGTTGACACTCGAACAGCGGCTGGGAGGCTTCCATGAATAAGCCGGCGTGCCTAACGTTTGTCTTTTGCACAACAGAGTCAAATGTTAACATCATAAACATTAAGACAAAGAAAAAGACAAACATTTAGGGATAGTTACATGAGAATAAATAACCATAAAAACAAAACCGGAACAACAAATTACGGAAGGTGATTACCTTGGTGGTATTATGTTAACATGTGTTCTGTGTGTGTGCTAATTTCTTACAAATTCCTTTTAAAAGAAAAGAAATTCCTTTTCAAAGAAAAGGAATTTACAAAAGTTATTTTCAAAGACAGTAATTTCCTCACTGGGATAAAAATACCAAGTTGACAGTCACCAGGAAGTCATGAAATAACTTCACGTGTATTTAGGTTATTTAGAAAAGGAGGGAATAACCTGAAGAGGAGCCTAAATCCCACTGTATTTTCTGTTAATTTCCAACAAAACAGCTAAAGGAATATGTTGCTACCAGTTCGTTCTTTTTTGGTGGTTCTTCAGAAATGCATGCCTGTGCAAGTTATTACGTCAAAATTCATTTTTAAAGCCCAGTTGCATTTCCTGTGGTTGAGTGGTCAAGACAACTGGTGGGAAACAAACCAAACGTTCACGCTAAACCAAAACAACAGGCCTAGAGGTCATCCACTACTGATCCTGTAAATGATATATTCTGTAATTTTGTTCAATATGTATCAAATAGATATTGAATTACATACTTTTTCAGGTCATATTTTGTTGTCAGTGTTGCACACCATTAAATTTAAAGACTTGTGAAATAAACATTATATATAAACACAAATTGTGTCTCAAAGGAAATTGTCCAGAGCTTGTAGAGTAAATGCAAATTGATGATGAAGTGAAAAGTTTTGACAAAGGTGCTGACAGGAGTAACAACCATTAATGCTCACAGACTGTCAGCACCTACGTGCTCTAACACACATTTTTACCCACACTCAAGCTAAAAAAAAGAGCTGTGAATGTGCCGGGTGATCAGATAATTAACTGTTACTTCAGGCTGTGAAAAACCAATGGTGATTCAAACCTTTTTATATTTTAAATTAACTATGCTGCATTTATGTATTATGACGAATAACTCTAGGTTTATTTTAGTGCAGTACTGACGCAAGAATGAAAGAATCGCAAACTTTATTTTATTCAATATTAACCAATTCAAGCATCACCAATTACCAAGTTTAATTGTCTTTCATCAAAAGGAAAAATTCATCATGGGCAAATAAGAAAACAAGTGCAAAAATGCAAACTGTATGTCTGTGAGAGACGATTACCTGGCAAAGGTTGGCCAGTCTGCGTCGAGGTCATAACCTCTGGCTGCAACGTCAAATTGGATTTGGTTGAGCTCATAGAGATGGTTGATTATGTCAGCAGTGAGATGAGACCTGAGGAAAGGACTTCGCGCATAGTACCAGTCACTGCAACAAACAACCACAGATCATGAGCACAAACAGTTTTCTATTAGACAGAAACCAATACTTTGTCAAGCGTGTTATACCTTTGTATGGGATGGTTGATGTTAAAATCAGATTAGATAAGATCAGGTCAGGTGAGCTTAACAATCACAAGCTGTACCAGATCAGACGTACTGCAGTTGTTTTGTATGTCAGTAGTAGGACTGTAGTTAACAATACATTTGCCAGTAAATTTGCACTTTAAACGCAGGATAATTTCATCATATTGTACCCCCAAATAGCAAAAATGACTACTATAACTTCCTACACAACTATTAATTAAAAGACTGATTGTTGTAACTGTATTTAGCAGTACTGTATTAACTAGATACTAAATAGAAAGGCTGGACTGGACAGAATGGAATGTTTTACCAAAGTAGCAGAAGTTTTTCTCCTGTGGTTAAACTTATGCTTTTCTGAGGAAGCCTATACCTATATTTTTATGTCAAAAATATTACCTAGCTACTTTCACAGAATTTTCTATTATTAGATTATACCACCATTTTAGTTTCAGTCAATAACATAGAGATTTCAGTCATATTAGACAAGGGTGGTAAAATAAAGGTCAAATACAGTTAAAAAAAAAGGACATTTAGACTGATGAACGTAAGGGAAGAGAGAACTGTCTGGAGGTGTCTGTGGTCAGCTCTGTGGCTGTGTTTCGTTCCATAAAAAACAGAATTAGAACATAAATCAGGAAGGGTGACTTGCACTTCCTAGAAAAGAAAACTAGCAGAGTACTCAGTAAAAATACAGCCCTTCAGGTTGAAACAACACACTTAGGAAACAAATATGAGGAAACAAATGCAGTGTGCGTTTTCTTACCTTGTGACTTTCTGATTTATTAGACATTGTTGTAATGTGTCAGCAAGGCGCTGGTGAACGAGTGAGTAGCGAATGAAGGCTCTTCCTTTCCCCAGTGATGTCTTTAGCTGAAGACACACAAAAATTCAAACCAAAGTCTTCGTTAAAACTTGTGTCGTTGAACACATACATGACTTACTCAGGGGTAGCTTATGATCTACATGTCCAAATAATAAATATAATTTGTTCTGCTTCTTGAATAATTTCTATATGACACCAATAGTGGATATAACTGCAGGATATTTAGAAGCCAGATTGGTCACATAACCCCAGTGAGAAACTTTTATTAAAATGTATCTCAACATGGAACATTCTGAAGTTTAAGGGTCACCACTGCAAATATACTAAACCTACAGTATCTGTCTTTGAGCCCAAACTCCTGAATACATTGACAGATGGAGGGATTTAAGTAAGACAACAGATTCACAGATGCACCGTAAGGACACCAGCTGGGGACTCCCTTATGTCTGTCTGTGACTGACCAACAAGAAACAACAAGACTGAAAGAAGAGTAAAAGTCACATTTGTAATAACAGTAAGAAATGCCTTAAATAATTAGCAGTCATCTGTTATTGACTGTACAAAGTGAGACCTTCGAAGAGAATCACATTGACCCTTCTGATATCCTGAAGAAACTCTAAATGACAGATATGTTTGCTAATGAATAAGCTGCCATTAACATAAATGAGACATGTGGTCTTAATATGCTTGTAAAACAGAATTTAGACGGTAATTAGTGTGGTCACACTAAAATACAGTAAGTAACATTTTCCCTCAAAAATGGAAGTGAACTACCATATGTTACTGTGGCATTATCAATTAACTTTTTAAATAAGAAAGATCTGTATCTACTGCAATTATATATTCAATAGGTAGGCAATATTTGTTAAATGGCAGCACTAGTATCATGAAACTCAGGACATTAACAATAACAAAATGTATTGAAGCACAGTAGACAGGAAGGAACTGTCTCAAACAGTCTCAAAACTTATTTCTATTTTCAAAGGTCTCTTAATAAATACAAACAAAACTACAAGTTATTTTTGATACACGAGGATCATCAAGGATTGTATATGTTAGTAGCCCATATGACAAAAGCTAATAAACTTCACATTTGTAAATCAACATTACAAGTATGACTTAATTATTCTAATATGCAATATCCACATATGAGGCACACTGATTAAAAAAAAACAAAAAACACAGATAAACTGAAGTGCTACAGACAACAATCAAAGCTATTCTACTATGACACTTACCACAGTGAATACCTGGGACAAAAACAGTGTGAAAAGCTATAGGTGTAAGGCAGCTACTGAATTAGCAGCACTTACGAGTTACCTGACTGACCAGAGGATTAGTTACATGGATATACAGTAACTGAGTCCATGTGTTGCATGCTATGGGAAAACCAGGGCTGACTGTGTCTGTGTGTGTGTGTGTATGTGTGTGTGTTGCAGAGAAGGATTACCTCGGGAATAGACTTAACAAAACGGATGCCATCATTAGCCCCTTTGATCTTAATCAGGCAGTCGCAGAAATAATCCCAGTAGTCTTTCCTCTGGCCGAGAAAGGTTGTTTTTTCTTTCTGGTCAAACTAATAAACACACATCACATTAATGTCCCATTACTTAACAATGGCCTTGGCAATGTTGACTGCACTACAAATGTGTGGAGATTGCTGTATGTAGTTTTTAAAATTTTAAACAATACACTTGAATCTTACAGATGGACATTGTCCTGTTTAGTCTCTAATGGTCCCCAACATTTTTACCTTGTGACAAGTAGTACTCAAAGTTTCTTGTTAGAGGCTTTCCTGACTTGTCAATCATCTTACAATTTTTGGCAACAATGACACATGTTATCTCACATTCCCTTAAAGGACTCTTAAAGTTCAGGTGAACTGTGTTAACACATCTATAAAGTCAACCTGGATCATCCTTTGAAACTCTACATGTTTATTTATTTATTTCAGCATTCATATTGTTTTCATTGTCAGTGAGAATATGTTGTGTTTGTTAAAGCTGAGGACATTCTGTAAGATAATGTATAAAAGGTAGGCAAAATAAGCAGAAAGCTTCAGCCTGCTCCTTTTCAGTCTGACTGTATAAATTACTTAACTAGTATAAATTAATCATTTAATTGGTGAAGTTTGTATTGTAAATTCTCGATTCATGGAGTGATTGTTGGATCTATGGATTGGATGGATCTGTGGATTGTGATTGTTCTTCAGACTGAAATAAAACAATAAAACAAAAAACATGTCACCTCGTTAAAATGTCATTGAACATCACACAACTTGCATTGATACTGGTACTACACTCAGTACTGGTTTCACTGTTTTATATGGGCATATTAACTGTTGGTACAACACCTGTAACAGGTATTCCAGTTTATAGAAGAACTTGTGCAGGTTGGAACTGTCATCAGTAATAGGTTCAGCACACTCCTTGTGTTCTTTACTCAGCTCCAACACAGCATCTACACAAGACAATCAAAACATTTTAACACAAATAAATAGCCGATATATTTTGTGCACTTGTATACGAAGGTAAAATGTAGTGGAATCTTCAAAAATTTCCATAATCTTTTCGGTAATTTTCTGTGTATGTTTCAGTCTTCCTGATGACGTGAGACAGGCCTCTACTGTGACAATGTTTAAGTCCAGGCTGAAAACAGCTCTGTTCAACTGTGCATAGAACAACTGAAAGGGTTCTATCTGCACTCGTCTCTTTTACTTTGTTTTAATTGATAATTATTGATGTTATATTGATTATGTTTTAATTGTAATTGAGTGTTTTTCACCTGTCTCTTTTCCATTTTTGGAAAGCACTATGAATTGCCCTGTGTATGAATTGTGCTATACAAATAAATCTGCCTTGCCTAAAAAACCATGACACATTGAAGATGTGTCCGAAACACTGCAAATAACACAGAAGCAAAAAAAAAAAAAAAATGCATCTATTGATTTTTGCTGTGTTTCTTCCTGTTTGGTCTAGCACAAGACATCACACCTTTCTACTTCAATTCACAGACACATGAAGCACAGATGACAGATGTGCTGTCCTCAACCACAGTGTCTATTGTAGTTATGTGCACATAGCTTATTACCATGCAGATCTCTGATTATCCTCTGCAGTTGATTATCTCCAACGGATGAGGAGGCCATTCTGGGGGAAGGAATTAGATATGGAAATATTCATGTTATTTTGAATCTTCCTTCATAGATAGGATCATATCACAGCGCACTGAGTATTATAATATCATAAAACTAATTCAGTTAAATAGAAAAGCAGTGTCTGTGGAAGGTAAATCAAAACAGAGCTGCTCTAACTTTGTGTCGTCTCTTCACGACACAATGAGTCTTGTTTTCGATATCTCTGTTAAAATGACAAACTGAAGGAAGCACAGTGGCTAAGTTGAGTTAGCAAGATTTGCCTACAGGGAAAGGAGATATATTCACATCAGGTGGAAACAGAGTCACTGTTTCAAGTGACAGCGGCTCTAACAGCTCCAGCCACACAAGTTTTATCTTCTGTTATCACCTGTCGCCATAGCAAACCACAACATCTCACTGTTTTACTTTTTGACATCTATACAACGCAACAAACCGCGACATAAACATCCATTTACCTAGCTGCTCGCGAGCGCTATGACATGCACCTGTTCTCAGCTGCACATTTCCTGGTGTTTTGGTTTTTTTTTTTCCTCAGGTTTTACGTTACAAATCGTAGCAACTGGATGGCAAATTAACCGAAACTATTTAATATTAAATAAAGACTTAAAAGGCACACGTACTTGATGTGTAAAACTGTCCAGAGTCAGCTTGTCGGTGATTCAGCAGGAACATGCTACCACTAAAGGCGGGGTCTGTGAATGATTGACAGGGCAACCGGCCAACGGCATTCCGCAGCTGCCGAAATCCAGCCAAGTTCGGTTGAACAGCACACCGTAAATAAACAAAAAGCTGGAACGTGGTGTTCATGACATGATTTACACATTTTAGACACTTAGTGAACGTGATATGCTAAATATATTCTTGTACTGTATATACAATATTTGTTTTATTTACTTACATATTTATTTATTTCTATCTATCATGCATGGTAAATAAAAATATTTTTAAAGATTTTAATACTGCTTTTGTTATCCAAAATTGTCCTTTTACTGAAACCCATTTAACTTTTTAGCGCAATTTACAAAAGTAATTTAACTGTCATTGTCATTTTGTGTGACACTATTAGATCGTGAATTGACTTACAGTAAGGTATATCATATTAATTATTAATAATATTAATAATATAATTAATATTTTTTCCGAAATATTTTTATTCCTCTTTAGGCATGAAAAACAGAAACAATGTGATTGAATTTTTTTTTTAACCTATTTTTCATGGAGTTACAAAATCATGTGTTTGATTTTAGAAGCAAAGAAACATGTATTTACTGATATACTGTGTGGAAACAATGAGATAAAAACATTTTTAAAGCTGCTAATCAGATATTTTCTCACAATTTAACAACACCTGCATGGAGATAATATGCAAAAAAAAAAAAAAAAAAAAAAAAAAGTTCAAAAAAACAAAACTGTTAATTACAGTTTAATAACAATTAGCTTTTTTTTTTTGCAGTCAAACATATTACTGCAGATCAGGTTTATCTGGAACAGCAGATTTACAGTAATGGTATAAATTACAGTGTATGGGATGATACATTAGCGCCCACTGTGTTGGCTGATATGGAACTAAAACAACAAAATCCATAAATATACAAGAGAACCCCTTTGAACAGCTGTCCACTGTAGTGACTACTTTGCATGAAAGGGTTAATCATATATTTGGATCAGATTATGTTCTCTGTGTCTTGTTTTGTTTTTAAGTCAAATTATTAAGTAATATAAATTATTACATTAAAATCAGACACCACTTAGGAAAAAAACTGAATATGATATTAACAATTGTCGTTAAATATCCATGATAACCTGCAGCAATTTACATATGTACTGTATGTACGTAATATGACATTGCCATTGTTAATTTAAAGGGAAAAAAAGACACACAAAAAAGGAAAAACACAAATGTCACTTTAGCTTTTCTTTGGAATATTCTCCACTATGTACTGTGACATAATACACAGAAATATGACAGACACAACAAAGTTTGTCTCTGTCTGGACATTTAAATATACAACATATACATCAGGTCACACAAACATGTAATATGATCTCCCTCCAGGGTCTCATGACATCCATATAAGAGAACAGTTTATTTTGGACATACACAGACCACGTACTGTATTTCTATTCATTTGGAGGATATGACCCCAAATGACTTGGACGACTTTATTATAATGAAATTACTCAAAATGGAGTTTAAATAACTGTCCAGTGATGTGGACACCCTGCATGAAAGGAATGTTTCATGTTTCTTCCTCATGTATAAATTGATTTCTACACTATTTCTATGTTTTTAATAAACCAGTGCTAATGTGAATAATTATGGTTTTATCAAGTTTGCTATATAAACGTATCAGTAACACATAAAATACACAAATACAATTCACAGACTATATATAATTTCTGGATAATATCTCGTTAATAGTGATTGGTGTAAAGGGTTTTTCAAACTATGTCATGTGACTGAAAGTTGATTTGATGATGTGAAAATGATGCTGGATTTCTGTTCATGTTTGTGTTAAGTACATAAGGAGCAAGTCCCACCTCACTGGGTTTTTAATGCCATTTTACTTAAGGATTTGGATGTGTGCATTGTCCTTGTGAAGGTAAGTATATTTATTTATTTGTTTCTTTACCATGTTATAAAGTTGAGACCATTAGAACTAAGTGATACTAAAATTGTTTTAGACACATTTGGCATTTGCTATTTTTAATTAAGCATTTTTAACATAACTGTGGGTTAAACAGAAATAAAAATATGAAAGAGTTCACCTGATCAAGATGGGTTTACATTAGAGAAAGGAATATATTATGTTATTTATTATTCTAATCATTAAAAGGATGATGTTACTCATCTAATTTCACTTTTTTTTGCAAACCCAAGAAGATTTTGTGTAATCAGTTGTTGATGTAATTATTTTTATATGATTATTTTAAAGTCTATTGTCACTCAGAGAACAGACTTTCAAACAGCTCTGCTGGTCTATAAGTCTCTCCATGGTCTAGTACCAAAGTACAGCTCTGACATGTTGGTCCCATACGAACCATCTCGGACCCAGAAAACCTCAGGGACTGGTCTTTTGCTGGAGCCCAGAGTCAGGACTAAACAGGGTGAAGCTGCGTTTCAGTTCCATGCAGCTAAACTCTGAAACAGTCTTCCTGATGATGTGAGACAGGCCTCTACTCTGACAGTGTTTCAGTCCAGGCTGAAAACTCTGTTCAACTGTGCATAGAATGACTGAAAGGGTTCTATCTGCACTCTTCTCTTTTACTTTATTTTAATTATTACTTATGTTTTATTGATTATGTTTTAATTGTAATTGTGTGTTTTTAACCTGTCTCTTTTCCATTTTTGTAAAGCACTGTGAATTGCACTGTGGATGAATTGTGCTATACAAATACATTTGTCTTGCCTTATATGAACTATGCTTAAAATAGTCCTGCATTATCTATGGGAGTTTTCAACTAATGCTTTCTTAAATTATAAACCACTTAAAGTAAGTGTGCCTTAGTTTCTCCAGTTTAAATGGTGGGCTTCTCTAGAGACAGATTATTAAATTCAGTTTGTTAAATTAATTCACACTGATGTTTTACAAACTCTCAGTATTGGCAGATGTTGCCACCAGTTGTGGCCAGGGGCTAATATGAAGCTCCTAATATGGAAATAATAATGTTAAGGGAATAAATTCCACTCTGTTGTAAATATGTATATATATTAGTCTGTATCATTTTCATTACTATTTTTTTTTATAGTGCATGCACACTTTTTCTTGCAGTTTATTCTGTTGCTGCCTTGACCTAATCTAATCTAAAATAGCTCAATTGTTTCACTCCCACTGAGATTTTGTACAATTAGTTTGATGTTCAACTCCATATTTATTGATGAGTTATTTTGTGTTGGATGTTAAATTATTTTGATTTGGTTTAGGTATACATGATTTTTTTCAGTTAAACACTTATTTGATTTCTAATAATGTTAAAAATAGTTAATTTCAGACAAGCACCATGTGTTTATTGTTGTGTTTGGAGAAGTAGCAGGGATGAAAATTAATGATTAACTCTTTCAGGTTTTTCCTCCTTTTTTACCTCAAACTATTGGGATTTTTTGCAGACAATTTGTTGATTTGCCTGTCTAAATCATCTTATAAATTAACCACCAACATTAACACACTAATAGAAAATATTGATCTAAAATAAAGATGCAGGACAGGATTACATGTGACAGGTCATAGACAACTTGATACACTTTTAATTTTCTTTTGCTGTAGGAAAACACCTGAAATGACGCAAACAACAGTCACATCACCAGATACCAGCACCGATGGATACACAGATTATTACACTGCAGATTATGACAATTACTATGAAGATGAGATGTGCATGGTGACAAGTACCACCGAATTTGGGTCAATCTTCAATCCAGTGTTCTTCTCCATCGTGGTGATCCTCAGTCTGTTCGGTAACATCCTGGTCATTGTGATTCTGGTCAAGTATGAGAATCTCAAGTCCATCACGAATACGTTCATCTTTAATCTGGCTGTGTCAGACCTCCTGTTCACTGCAGGTCTGCCCTTTTTTGCCTACAATCACATGTATGGATGGACTCTAGGGGAGCCTGCGTGCAAAACAGTCAACTTCGTGTTCATCGTGGGCTTCTACAGCAGCGGTATCCTCCTCATCCTGATGACCATCCACCGTTATGTGGCCGTCATGAATCCTCTGGCAGACATTGTGTCCACTAAAGGTTTCCACAGCGTCCTGGCATCTGTGATCATTTGGGCAGTGAGTGTGTTTGCTGCCAGCCCCGCTATCACCTTCACTGGAGTCCAGAATAATGAATACTGTGAATATAGGAATTCTTACTGGAGCTTATGGGGGATTTACCAGCAAAATGTTCTCTTCATTGTGAGTTCTGTAGTGTTCATCTTTTGCTACTCTCAGATCATGTGCAGGTTGTTACGTCCCACAGCCCAAAGAAGAAAAAGCAAAACTCTAAAACTCATTTTTACACTCATGATTGTTTTCTTTATTTGCTGGGCACCTTATAACATAGTAATATTCAAAAAGTCATTTAATTATTGGCCTCGTTCCTCCAGTTATGAACCCAATACGTGTGAAAATTACAGATTGTTGGAATTCGCCCTAAACATTTGTCGACTCCTTGCCTTTTCTCACTGCTGTCTTAACCCTGTGTTTTATGTGTTTGTGGGGGTGAAGTTCAAAAACCATTTGAAGAGATTGTTAAAAGGCTGGAGTCACAACAACAACAACAACAACAGCATCCGCAGCAGACAAAGCAGACATACAATCATTTCATTAACCAGTGGTGAAGAGATGTCACTGTAACTGATGTACACAAACTGAAAGAAAGCCATGTAGGTGAATGCTTAGAACTGTCAAGGGTCTATTTGGAGTCTCCTGTTGTCAGACACTGCAATCTAAATGTGAACATAAATAAGGTATACTATCAGTGTGTGCCATACATTCACAAACCTCTAGTGGGTGTAAAGTTCCCTTGTTTAGATTTAGTCAATAGCCTGTATAATTTTTATACATAACACATTTCTCTATTGTCAGTTTAAGGCTTTTAACAATGAAATGAGATGTACATTGTTAAATGTTTCATTATAGTCTAATCAAGACCCACACACTTTGTGTACCTAATACTGATTCATTTAATTATATATTTTAGAAGAGATAATATAACTGCATACTGTATTCAGTTATAATGCACTGTATTTTATTTTCACTAATCATCATGTAGTTTTCTTACATGTCTACATGTCAAGAATTAATATAAATGTTATGTTACGTTACATTATGTTACTTTTAAAAATTACATGTGTAATGTAATAATTATATTATATAATATACTGATGGATGTAAAATATCAATTGAGTTTTGTTTTTTGTTTTTTTTAAGTTAATCACATGTTGTATTCACAACATGTCTAATAGTCATTTATGGGGCATTTCAGTCCAACAGTCAAATCAGAGTAAGTTCATCAGTCATTGGTTATGATACTACTGTTGACCTGTGCCCTCCATCCAAACAATAATAATAATAATAATAATAATAATAATAATAATAATAATAATAATAATAATAATAATGATAATAATAATAATAATAATAATAGGTTCGATTCCAACACCAGTTGATGGGGGTGGGACCTTTCTGTGTGGAGTTTGCATGTTCTCCCCGTGTCTGCGTGGGTTCTCTCCGGGTACTCCTGCTTCCTCCCACCATCCAAAGACATGCACTAATAGGTTAATTGGTTAATCTGAATTGCCCATAGGTGTGAATGTGAGAATGATTGTTTGTCTCTATATGTTCAGCCCTGTGATGAACAGGTGACATGTCCAGGGTGTACCCCGCCTTCGCCCCTATGTAGCTGGGATAGGCTCCAAGTGAGCCCTGTGACCCTGGTGAGGATAAAGCAGGTTCAGAAAATGAATGAATGAATGAATAATAATAATAATAATAATAATAATAATAATATACTGCCCAATCAAGATGTGGGTGAATGACATGTACAGTATACCATTTTGTTTCTTAAAAGACCATTAACACATGTTCACTTCATGTTAGTTAAAGCAGCGTATGACTTTCATCGCATTTTCTTTTTTTTTTTTTTTCAAATTTGTAAAAACTCAGTGATAACCTAATTACCATTAATCCAATAGTCTTTCCATGCTTATGCACCTGAATTACTTCCTCCACGGTGAACAACTTTGAAGATGATGCCATCATAAACACAAATGAGGCTGTTGGTCTGTAAATGTTTCATCTGTTTGTACATATTTTTTTCTTTGTTTGCAAATGCTTTTATTATTGTAAAACTGTAATAATGTGACTGTCTTGGCCAGCTCTCCCTTGAAAAAGAGATCCCCCATCTCAATGGGACCAACCTGGTATAATAAAGGTTAAATAAATAAATAAAATCTACCTTGATCCATGTTTCATTCAGTTAATGTTGATCAAGTATTGATCCAGTTCAGCCTGGGTCTGTATGATGCCATCGTAACACAAAGTGGGTTGT
This sequence comes from Sphaeramia orbicularis, assembly GCF_902148855.1. Lineage (NCBI taxonomy): Eukaryota > Metazoa > Chordata > Actinopteri > Kurtiformes > Apogonidae > Sphaeramia > Sphaeramia orbicularis. The sequence continues at coordinate 30,049,522 of NC_043973.1, forward strand.
TCAATTGTCTCTGACTTATTCAGAAACTAAAAGAGGAACCAACTTTTGTCTTGTGCATCTTGTGCATCAAGTTTTTCTTCACAGTGCAGTTTATCTCAAGACGTGACAGCTGGTGTTCAGGGTAAGTTAATACTCTCCGTATGCAGAAGAATTTATCGCTTCTGTCAAGGAGGGATGGAGGGACTTTTTTAATTACAAATATATTTTTCTTACAAAAGGCTGAACAAGTAGATGTCTGCTACATTTTGACAGTTTTAGTTTTGTGATCACTTGTTGTAGAAACCTTCAATGGAGAACAACAGCAGTGTGAGTGGTGGTGATCATTTGGTTTATCTTTGTGACTGGCCAAACTTCGAGACGGTCATCGGCGCCATCTTCATTTTGATCTTCATCCTCAGTGTCATCGGAAACAGCCTCATTCTATGTATCCTCACCTGCTACGAGAACCTCAACGATGTCACCAATCTGTTTTTCCTCAACTTGGCTTGCTCCGATTTGGTCTTCACCATCACTCTTCCGTTCTACACCGTCTACTCGCTGCACCACTGGGTGTTTGGTGACGTTGCCTGTAAGTTCCTGACATCAGCCTATTTTGTTGGTATTTACAGCAGTGTCATCCTCCTTACAGCCATGACGGTGGATCGTTTCATAACAGTGGTGCTAAACTGGCCACGCAACCCTGTAAAAAGGCGAAGGTATGCAATCGGTGCATGTGCAGGTGCATGGGTCATCAGCATCGCATCTTCTTTGAGGGATGCCATGGCTGTGAAGGTGGAGGCCTTTGATGAGAATACTTTTTCCTGTGAAGCTTCCTCAGAAACCAGTGAGAATAACCTTGACTATTACCTTCAAACATCACTGCTCTTCTTCCTCCCATTTGCCATCATTATTTTCTGCTACTCCGCCATCCTCAAGACAGTTCTAACAACTGCAAACAGACAAAGACGCAGAACTGTAGTGGTGGTCTTGTGCATTGTTGCCGCCTTCTTCATCTGCTGGGGTCCTTACAACACTTTCATTTTGATTTCAACTCTGTACAAACCTGTCGGTTGCTATGAAGAGGAGCGCTTTTACATAGCCTATTCTGTCTGCCGTGTACTTGCGTATTCTCACTGCTGCATGAACGCTCTGCTCTATATGCTTTCACAAAAGATGCGAAGACATCTGTTGAGTCTTTTACACTGTGAGAACACCAGGAGGAGTATCAGAGATAGAGGCACTGGCCAGAGTTCATCTGTTATTCAAAATGCTGCGATTACTGCACAAAACTCAGCTGATATATTAGAGTTAAAATCCAACTAGACATTTACTTGGTCAGTTTGTGAATACTCTTTTGAATGTCTCAACAGCCTTCCCTTTTCTTGGTATTTATAAATGTATTTATCGTGGGCATTTTGGATTTAGCGGCAGATAATTGAGACAAATACTAGCATTTAAGAATAGCCCATTTCATTTTTTTATGAAGTAATTTCACTGATGTTTTGCTATTTTTCTTTAAAGTAGCAGTCATGTTTTTTGTGTAACTTAAAACATATACATAAATGAAGCTTATGTCAAAAACTGTAGGTTTGCACATTTTACTCAACGATGTCTTTTTATTCCATGTTTTATGAACTGCTATCGCTGTGCTGTTTTTGGATTATATGATGTATAAATGTTATTTGGGTCTGGTCAAGTGCTCTCACTTCTCTTTTCAACCATTTTTAGTTTGGTTTTTCTTTTGGATTTTTTTGTAAGATTTTCCAGGCTGGACTGTAAATTTTGCTATGTAAGTACATTTACTTGAACAAGCTTCAGACTTTCACTTTGGAAGAAAAGAAAAGAAAAGAAAAGAAAAGAATCATACTGTTTCTATTTATTGAGTCTATTTTGACTCATGCATGAATTCAAAATGTGTTTTGATTCAATAACATTCTTTCATTTCATATTTAATGTCATTTCATCTAAAGAATCTATAAACTAAACACTGAGCATTAATTATGTGAGTACTGTGACAGTTTCTACTATTATTCTTCAACTGGATAAAAAAATGGGTAGTTATCTCATGCTGTATATTTATTCTGGCAGACATGCTTGAATGGTTTGTATTGTTGTTTCTAGATAAAGTGGCAAAGTGAAAAAATGACCTTGAATATATTAAATACACATTTACTGATAGTAAAAAAGAACTGAAACTGCAGTGTGAAATGTGGCAACTCACTGACACAATAGAGCATGACACCACCAAATCATGCCATTTATTAGAATCAAAAAGGCTTCTAGAAATGTGTATTGAGTGAAAACATGCTAATTTGTCTGTCTTACTTTTTTTTTTTTTAATTTAAACACAGATGATCATTTTATTCACTGTAGATTATCATGGGAATCAACTGCAGCCAATTGTTAATGGATTATTATGAGAGTAAACCTGAATTTAAAAATTAACATAGATATATAGGGCTGTCAAAATTAAAGCATTAATGTGGATTCATCCGTCACCGTGATTAATCTGATTAAAAATTTTAACGCGATTAACACATCTGCAGCGCAGAATGATTCTGAACGTCTCTGATAATGCATTTGGGGCAGTTTGTCCATGTAGAGTTACCAATGCACATGAGCAAATGAGCAGTTGATCTGGTAGTGACAGGCAGCAGAGCCAACCCATAAAGATGGAAGATGCTAAACAGCACGTTGGCCCTCTGGATGGGAAATTTGAGTAAAAAAAAAAAAAGACAGAACAGTCGACCGACAAAGTATTATGCACACTCTGCAGGAAGCACTTCCAGATTAAAATACCACATGAATAAGAAGCATACGATAGCTGGGGATTCTGCTAGTACTTCAACTAACACGTCACCCAGCTTGTGACAAACATGTTCAGTGCATATATATTCCCTCATGCAAATGAAACACAATTAGTATAGATAAAAGATAAATTATATTTCATCGTGATTAATTGAAATTCATACAAAGCAACCCTGTGATTAATCTGATTAAAAAATTGTAATCATTTGACAGCACTAATATATATATATATATATATATATATATATATATATATATATATATAATGCAAAACAAAAATAGGAAATTGTTTATGCATTTTTACATTCAGTGTGGGTGTTTCTTTATGTGTCTGTGTAGAAGAAAAGGCATGTAGATCTATACACAGATGCATATGTGCTTAGTGGTCTGTTTTAGTTTTAAAAAAATATATATATATATATATTCTATATACGTACTTCATAATGTGAAAATACAGGCAACAAGGTCACATGAATTGAGCACCACTGGTTTAGTATAAGGAATGACTTGCATTTTCTGCTTTTTTTCTAAATTCTGCAGCCTCATTCTCTGTCATCCTGTGGTGGTCTTTATTTATTTTTTTCTGACTGTGACTGAGGAAGAGGGTTGTTAAAGGGAAACCGAGTGAGGACGAGTTGAAGGAAGACTTATACAAAGGCTGTAAAACTATTCATCACTTTGCTGATCATCGCTGCAATGCATTGTGAATGATTTGCTGATATATTACATGTACTAGGTCAGTGAGTATGGCATCAGCCCATGTATGTATATTCATGATCATTACAGTCAATTATCACTATTAGTGTTATGTGAATACCCAGCAGTATAGGATGAGCCAATAGCTTATACTAGCCTTAAAAAAACAGGATGATTTTTTTCCCCCTGATGATGTTCTTTGAGGCACAGTTAACTGAAGACAGGCAATGCACTTTGGGATATAACTCACTCAGACTCTTCTGGCCCAAACCTGCTGCTACACACTTGTGGAGGGAAGATTTAGGATGCAACACCTGAGAGAACGGATGGAAATCAGATGACAAAGAAAATCAGTTACTTTCTTAGAATTGTTCAAATTCTTTTCAGAATTACGAAATGCATGACCAGCAGATTGTGGTAAACGTACACAAGGCAATATGTATGGTGAAAGAGAGCAGGAAGCAGCGGTATCACATCTGATGGGTGTGGGGTTGCACTTCTGGTCAAAAAATGCTGAGAGGTTCTATGAAAATTGTCATGTACAGTTCTTGACGTTACTTTGTTCTTGTAAAGAAAGCATCACTATAAACTACCATGATACATCATGTATCAATAACACGACTTATTATTATCCCACCACGCAGAGGGGAGGCAACGGGTATTGTTTTTGGTTCCGTTTGTTTGTTTGTTTGTTAACACTCTAGTAGCAAAACTATTGGTTGAATTCATACCACATTGAGTTTATAGATTACCAGTGACCAAGAATAGATGTCATTACATTTTGGGAAAAGTAGGTCAAAGTTTCAATTTTTTATGAATTTTTGTATTCTTCTTTTTTCATTTACTTAGAATTGACAAAATTTCAAATGACTATAGAAGCATCAATTTTGTTTCAATTTACTTCAAACTTGGCACATATGTAGAGGCAACTGATATGCTGACATCAGCACATGCCTAGACATGATGACATCAGCTGGATCAATGCCAAAATACGCTACAATACGTGCGAGGAGCGGGGTTTGTTGTGCCTGGAACCACTTGTTAAAACTGTTTCACTTCTTACTTTATCATAACAACAAACCAACTCCAATCTTTTTCACAATGATGAAAATTCCTGTTTGAAAAGAAAAAAAGTTACAAAAAATGAGAAGATGGTGAATAGTACATGAATATATCCCTGCTTTTTTATGACATATGTTATAGTTTTATACTGTGGAACACTGATAAACACTGGTACAGGTGCCAATATTTCTGTAAAGGCCATATTTGATGTTGACAATAGTTTAGTTGTAAATGTCAACTAAATGTACTGTAATTCAGACACATCTGCCTTGTTATTAACATGTATAAGAACAATCTGTAATTAAAGCTAAAAATCAGGTTAGAATTCTAGGGGTAATAATGGGCTCAGACCTAAACTTTAACAGCCACATTAAATCAATTACATCATCAGCCTTTCACCATCTCAAAAGCGTTGCCAGAATCAAAGGTTTACTGTCTAAACCAGACTTAGACTCATCCATGCATTTATCTCTAGCAGGTTAGACTACTGTAACGGCCTTCTCACTGGACTCTAAACCAGCTGTAAAACAGCTGCAGAACATCCAGAACACTGCTGCTCGGGTCCTGACCAGAACCAGGAAGTACCACCATATTAGTCTTGTGCTCAGATCTGTGCACTGGCCTCCTGTGGCTCAGAGAATAGACTTTAAAACAGCTCTGCTGGTCTATAGGTCTGTCCATGGTCTAGCACCAAAGTACATCTGGGACATGTTGGTCCCATATGAACCATCTGGGACCCTGAGAACCTCAGGGGCTGGTCTTTTTCTGGAGCCCAGAGTCAGGACTAAACCCGGTGAAGCTGCGTTTCAGTTCCATGCAGCTAAACTCTGGAAAGGTCTACCTGATGACGTCAGACAGACCTGTACTGTGACAGTGTTTCAGTCCAGGCTGAAAACAGCTGTTCAACTGTGCATAGAACAACTGAAAGGGTCCTATCTGCACTCTTCTCTTTTACTTTATTTTAATTGATTATTATTTATGTTTTACTGATTATGTTTTAATTGTAATTGTATGTTTTTAACCTGTCTCTTTTCCATTTTTGTAAAGCACTGTGAATTGCCCTGTGTATGAATTGTGCTATACAAATAAATCTGCCTTGCCTAAAGTCACCCCACTAATTGAGTGCTTATTTATTTATTTATTTTTTACTTATAGACTGGGATTTTCCCTTTAATGCGATAACTTAAACATCGTATCACTGTATCAGTCAGTATCTGCTAATATCAGCCAATGCTGATTTTGACCTATAATATGTCTTTTCACCGATGATACTGAAAGACATATATCTACAGTGTTTTATTAAAGGTGTTATAAATTTATAGATAATGTGACATATAATGAAGCTTTTAATGTTGATAAAATATAGAAACAGACAGTATTGGTATCGGCTATCAACCAAAATGTCACTCTAAAAATGAGTATCAATTAGAAATTTTGCAATCAGTGCATCCCTACTTAAATACACAGCTCCAAAAAGTGTGTAAACCCTTTGAAATGTTCCAGTTTTCTTCATGAATTGTCATGAAATGTGTTTAAGCCACAAGAACAGACTGCACAATGTTCTTAATCTAATATTTGTGTGATATCAGGTTCAGGACATTGTCTTTCTATATAGATGTGTCTTAGACGCAGAGCAGAACACATTTTATGACCAATTCATTTAGAAAGGCATGACATTTTAAGGGTTCTTGCCACTGTAAATGTAGCAACACAAATGCACACCGGGACCTTTAACACAATGAAAAGACTAAAATTCAACCTTGTACTTAATACAATAAATATTAAGTCTAGTTTATGGGCTCTCTCTCGCTTTTTTAAACAAATTCTTCTTATTAAAGGTGCTTAAATTCCTGTACTTCTCCATAAAATGTGCTTTTGGGTGTGCTTGGATGTGGCTGAATGCGGTGGAGCAGCCCAGGCTCCATGGGGGGTCCAGAGAGGAGTGGATAGGGACAGCTCAGTGGGCCACTGTAACAGCACTCATATCTGTCTCTGGGGGTAGATTAAGCTTAATTAACTAAACCATCCAGCACGCTTGGATGAATGGATACAAGTCAAGGGCAGAGCAGTCACGGGTGTGCTCACACATTCCCTGGCAGGCAAAGGAGCGCGTTTTTGTGCATGATTTTACAAGTGTGTGTATAATAGCAACAAAAATTGGATACTGTAGCCATAAAAACACTGTAATGACAGCCTTTATTTAGTTTCTAATGTGGCTTTATAATAAACATTCAAGTGACCTACACAGACGTTCAAGATTTAGACGGATACAGAAAACGGCACATATGTGCAATTTGGTGAACAGATATACTTCAACATATCTCAGCAATTTATGAGCCTAAATGATTTTAGGCATTAATGGTTTCCAAGACAGAGATGGACTGAACAAACCTCTGAGATTCCTATTTCTTATGCAACTCTGGAGTTTAACCCTTTCATGCATGAATTATGAGAACCTTAATCAAGATTTTTTTCCTGAGTGTTTTTATTCATCTTTAGGCATGGAAAAAAAACAATGTGATTTTTTTTTTTTTTTTTTTTTTTTTTATGAATGTATTTTTCATGGCACTACAAAAATGTCCACTCAGCTGAACACCATGCGTTTAATTTTTGAAGTAAAGAAACATGCATTTACTGACATGCTGTGTGAAAACTATGAAATAAAAACATTTTTACCCTCCTGAGACCCAGCAATGCATTTTTGTCCTCTGTAGGGGACAAAAGTGTGACAGTTTTACTTAAAAAAATGCTGTCCATTGCAAAGGATATTCCATCAAAAAATTAAATAAATAAATAAATAAATAAATAAATAAATAAATAAATAAATAAAATGCATTTGAAAAAACAAACCAAAAAAAAAAATTGTCGCATTATGCAGTTTCCAATCAAGACAAATGTTTAATGGAAAAAAGCTAAAATTTTCATTTTCCTGGGTCTCAGGAGGTTAATGCTGCTAATCTGATGTTTTCTCACATTTGAACATACTATAATACTAGTTATTACTCAGATAAAATGCAAAAAAACTCTGTAAATTACAGTCTAATAACAATTAGCAAATGATTTAGATAAAAGAACAGGAAAGTCACAGTAATGGTATGAATGTCAGTGTATGGGATGATGCATAAGTGTCCACTATGTTGGCTGATATGGAACTAAAACAACAAAACCCATAAATATATACAAGAGAACAGATATAGAATATCTGTCCACTGGAGTGACCACTATGCATGAAAGGGTTAATATGTTTAGCAAAAACAATGCAAGAAGTGTTTTTTATCAGAATTAATGTACACAGATAAAATGAGAGCAGTAGAATACAGAAATAGAATAGAATAAAAATAAAAAATCAAACCCACAGAGCTCCTGAATAAATGACAATCTAAAGCACCCCATTCCTTATCTTCAAGTCAGTGCAATCTCTTTCCCCGGATCATTTTCTTAGCAAATGATGTTGTTGTTCAATCCTGCTTTTAGCCAAAAGCTAAACAGCTGTTGTTGTTTTCTTATGTTAGTCTCTGCTATACTAGCCCTCCCTGGCCCTAACATTCACTCCCTGCTCTTCTTTTCTCCAGGGCACCTCACCCTCCTTTTTACATTGATTTCTCCCTTTAATTCCAGTTATCTATAACGATAATTACTCCAACCATATGTGAATTTAATTGATGACTTGCAAATGTGTAAATGTGTGTATTTGACTGCTAATAAAGGCTTACTGCTTGTTAATCTGGACTGTCAGGGAAACGTGTGAAAATCGATTAAGTGTGTCAGCCTTATCATTACAAACAACTGTTTTAGTGAACAAATATAGATGACTTAATCCTTGTATGACACATGCTGGCATGTATGACATTTTACTAATGCACCTCGTCCTGATCACATTTGTCATGGGAATAAAATGTTTCAAAAACGGATTAAATCCACTGTTTAACATACAGTCGCTCACACATCCCCACTTAATTCAATCATAAATCCATGAGGATGACATTTGGTGTCCGTTTTGAAGAAAAAAAAAAAGAAAAAACACTGTGAAAGATGAAAAATAACAGCTGGTACACAGTGATCTGGCCTGTGTTTTCCATCTACAATTCTATATTTCTCCACTAGAGGGGACATGGGTATTGGCATAATGTTTCTTCAACTATCCCACTTTGGTTGGGTGGTTATACTCAGATGTAATTTTTACATGAGACACAAAACAGCACAAAGATGCACTGCAGAATGAAAACAAACCCCTTCATTAGTTTGGATCTACTTCTTTCTTTTAGTAGGCCTGTGTTTTCACCAACAAATGAAAAAAGAGACAAAGAACAAATGCAGCCTCTCTCTGTAAATCTCACATCGTCAGATCTGTATATTTTAAGGGCATCCTCCTCTACTTACCTGCTGTTGTCAGATAGAAAAACATGGTGATTACCTACCATGGAGACTTAATTAACAATTCAAACATCTGGATATTCAGACTAGACCTACAGCGAAGGCTTAGCTGCTTCTTGTAAGACTGGCCATTTGATGTATCAAACTGTGTGTTCTGATGTTTTTCGGTAAATTTGTCCCATCTGGCTTGTTTGGTAACTTTCTTAGCATCTCTCACTGGTACTTCTTTTCCCTTTATGTTGTTAATTTTCAGGTGTTTCAAGCATCTTTGTGGGTTTTTTGTGGCTTTTAGAAGGACCGGACAGTAAATGAGACTGTGGGGGCTGTGTATAAGAAAACAAATGCTCTGTGTAAAGCAATAGCACCCCCACATTTCTGTCCACAGCAGTGTCAAATAAGATACCATGACATCATGCAAAGAAATTATTTCCAGAATTTATGTTGCTAAAGGTGCACTTCTGCAGTTTATGACTGCGACATCCAGACCCATTGAGGTTCATGTGTGGTTATGTGACACTCATGTTAGAATCCTCCGTACTGATTCAGTCATTTGTTCACATTAGCCTACTCCATTATGATGCTAATGCTGGTCTCAGTTGCAAAAATATACTGATTTCCATGATGAGGTTTTGGGTCACCCTTGAGTTCTTTAATGCCTTCCTGCCACTGTTCTACAGCTAAGACTAGATACAGAACCAGTGTGTCACCAGCATGCAGAAAAGGCTAAATGTGTCACAGAAGCCTTTCCAGCCAGCATGTCCGTGTGGGCCCCAGAAGGGTTACATTTGGCCTGTATATAAGGGTCCCATGTGGGTTTGTCTGCAGTTTCCATGGTGAACCCACATGTGTTTGCCCATATCAGAATCAGAATCAGAATCAGAATCAGGATCTCTTTATTGTCCTTGTACCACAACAAAATTGAGGTAAAGCTCTCAGGTTCAGTGCAAGAATTTACAGACAGACAACAAATATCAGTAAAAGGCACAGTTATTTACATTAAAAAATAAAAAGTATTGGAAACTAAGATATTTGTAAAACATAGAATTTAAGTAGTGCAAATGGCATGAGAAGTAGTGCAAATGACATGAACGATAAATATCGTGCAATAAATAGTGTGAAGAATAAATAATGAGATATTCAGGTCTCTGATTCTGATTCTGATATGGGCAAACTCATGTGGGGCCACCATGGAAACTGCTGACAAACCCACATGGGACCCTTATATGCAGCCCAAATGGAACCCTTCTGGGGCCCACATGGACATGCTGGCTGAGTATAGTCTGCATGTCCAAGCCAAGAAAAAAACCTTTAGCCCTTTTTACTTGTTAATGTAAGCATTACATGCCCTCAGAATGTATATTTTAAAGCTGCATGGGGCAAAAATCACATAATTACTGTGGGGACTGTGGGGAAATGTATATATGAAGTGAGAGGACATTATATTAACCCATTGGTGACCACACATATCTACTGATCCACTAATCCTATCAATACATGTAAATAATTGATGTAAAATACAGTTTGTCATCTTTTCATGGTCATCAGATATGACCCATTCGGACGTTCAGAGGCTCCGTAGTGAATGTGGAAACACTGTCATCTTGATTCACCAGTAAAACCCATGGAGTTGGACCAATGACAGAGGATGGAGATACGTGGCCTGTGTTCAAGTAATGATACATTTTGCTGAAAATGTCCCTTTTTTCTTCAGTTTCCTCTGTTTTTGATATAATAACCATCAAATCTAATCTGAGCTTTTATAAACATATACATGATCAGTTAATTAAATATAGAAAAATACCTGATTGTCACTGAAACAATGCACAACACAGAGGATAATATAATAATAAATGGTGATAAATCACTTCACAATAGTTAAATTTAGAGGGGGATATCATTGGATACTGCCACAAAAGTAGCACTGGGTCTTTATGGGTTAAAGCAGGGGAGGGCAAGTAATTTTCTAATGGGGCCACATGAGAAACTTTGACAGTTGTTAAGGGTCAGATTAATGCATTCACAGCTCTGCTCTCTATATACACGTATATCTATAAAAACAGCAAATGAAACAATACAATGAAAATGTGGAGTATCGAATACAAATATTTAATGAATATTCACAAAAACATTTTTGAAAATGTGCAAAACCAGCTCCACATTAACTTTACATGAAAAACAATAAATGTATCCAGCCTTGTTTGTTTGCATAACTCAGTTCCTTTTCTGTTTCTTTACCTCTGACTTCAGTGAAGAAATACTTAAAAGTCTATGTCTTGTTAAAAACTCTGCTTCTGAATCAGTCTTTCTTTTTTTTTTTTCGCCATCTTCATGGGCTGAAACTGACCAACAGACCAGTCAGTGCATTAGCCTTATGCTAAGTACGTAAAGTATGTGTGAAAAAACGTTAATTTAGCAGATCCTTCCAAATTAAAGCAGTGTCATTGAATTGATTGCATCTATTACAGTGATATATATTTGCATTGACTTTTAATTTGCCAGTGACCTCATGCAGGCCAGTCAGGGTCTACTATTGGGCCGCATGTGGCTCTCGGGCCTTACATTGCCCAGGTCTGGGTTAAAGTGTGGTTACGTTATTAGGAGGCAATAGGAGGAAAACTAGTCTCCATGTATCCTGACACACCTACAGGACTGTGGTGCCACCCACAGGCTGGTACTGACATTAACAGAGTGCCCCAACACTATTACCTTTTAACCCTGGTTCAACTGCTTTAAATCACTGCTTTAAAAGGCAAAAAAAAAGAGAAAAAAAAACCTTTATGTGACTGTAACAACACATTAGTCGCAGCATGTACTATTCTGGAATACCTGGGCAAATGATATAGTCACTCAATGGCTACTATCAATATACATGGTTACCCCACATCACACAAAAAACAAAAAACAGCAAGCCAAGAACAGCAACTACACACTGAAAATAACAAATACTGACAAAGTTATACAGACTTTTATGTGATATTTTCCTTGCAGGGATTTAGTTGTTTTAATACCATGACTCATCTCTCCACAAATAAATGCTTCATAATGTACAGTATGTACTTGACTAAAAAAAAAAGTTATCTCCAGACAATATAATGCAAAGCCAAAGTCAATGTATCCTGTGCTTAGTGCTGCCCAGGAACAGTCTGGTTCATTACAAAAAACAAACAAAAAGAACAATTTAGCCAAAGACAGTTTTTGCCCTTATTGCAGAATGCTACTGGATAGTGTCAGACTTATCACCAGTGCTGACACAGTGCTAACAAAGTGTGAAGATATGTCTGGTGATGTGAGACTATACCCTTTTACAGTTTTTCTCAGTCGCTTTGGTACATTTCTCGAATCATCCGCGACATTTACAAAACAGTAAATTGCATTGCATTTCTCAAAACAATTCGTACAAATAGCAAAACACCATGGATTACCTGCAAAAGCCAGTCTCTTGCTCAAAATCCTTAGTTCATCTCTCAAAAAGTAAATATCTGTGTCAATGAGCATGTCAGTGCCATCAGAATGACAAGTTCTTGTGTCATTGTGTACGGAGAAGACAGCCCAACTGCTTAGTCATGTTGTCAATATAACAGTGTACTCTGGAGGGATGTTCTGATGTAAACTATGGCTAAAGTCTAGATGAAAAGAGGTGATGACACACACATCCAGTTACTGAAAGGTGTGCAGGAGACCAAAAAAACAGTGGATGAAAGAATCAGGTAAGGTCCACACAACCTGTGAGCTCCCAAAAAAAATGTATTCACCACAAGTAGTGACGTTTCGGACCACAGCCCTTCATCAGACATGGGACAGATCATGATACACAGCTGTTTATAGAGCACGGATTGCAGAGAAGACAGTCCAATCGCTTAGTCATGTTGTCAATATAACAGTGTACTCTGGAGGGATGTTCTGATGTAAACTATGGCTAAAGTTTGGATGACGATTATTGTAAATTGTAAGTCACACCTTAGTGCATGTGGGAGATTGATTGAAAGAGACTGGACAGGATTCACATTTATGCTCTTACTGTTTGGACTGTAATTTGTTGACAGACCATGTCGTTGCGATACAGAAAGGAAAAGACAGCACTGCATGGCACAAAGAAAAAAAACAAAAGTAGAAAAATGAATATAGGTCATTCTCCTTAGGGAAAACTGTCCATGCAGTGCTGTAGGAATTACAGTGCAGTCTTCCTACACCTCCTGATGTTCCTGCGTGTTGGCCCACTAACTGAAGACCCTGGTGCTAAAAGTACTGAAGTCAAATTTTTGGACAATTCAAGTTGAACATATAAACATGCTCTATTTGTTTAGCTACAGTAAGTCCACCTTATAAATATTTTTAATAGATGTTTTTTGTGACTTCAGTACTTTTAGCAGCAGGGTCTTCAATTCTCATCCACATCACAATGAATATCTTTTCTTCCTTGACATATTATGACAACTCGTTCAACCATTTTTTTGCATGTAAAGACTTGAACTAATGCCTAAATGTTGTGGTGGGTCAGACTATTCAACACAGACCCATTATAATACATTTTGATTAGCATGACATCAGCAATTGATAATGTAGGAAAGTAATTGTACGTAATCATTTGCACGGATGTACCAAAGCATTTGCAACTTGTTCAAAGAAATGAGAAACTGCTTTTTTGATTTGCACAAGTGACATAATGATGTGAAGATTTCAATTCTGATCTGAGAAATGTACCAAAGCGACTGAGAAAAACTGTAATACCATGACTCATCTCTCCACAAATAAATACTTCACCATATACAGTATGTACTTGACTAAAAAAACAGAAGTTATCTTCAGACAATATAATGCAAAGGCAACGTCACTGTATTCCGTGCTTAGTGCTGCAGAGGAAGAGTGGTTCATTTTAAAAAAAAAACAAAAAAAAAAAACAGTTTAGGCAAAGAGAGTTTTTATCCTTATTGCAGAATGCTACTGGATGGTGTCAGACTTATCACCAGCGCTGACACAGTGCTAACAAAGTGTGGAGATATGTCTGGTGATGTGAGACTATACCCTTTTAAATGAACATTTTTTTTTAATGCAATATTGAATATAACTAATGTGTGCTGCCAATGAGCAGCTGCAGGCCATGTCTCTTATATTTTTCCTCTTTGATTTTTAACCCTGTAAAATCTGAACCATTAAATCATTGACAGAAAATTCCAGTTCTTTGAAACTGGAGCCTTTATTGGTCCTTCTGAACAACCAAAAAAAAATTATTGCTTTTTTTTTTTTTTTTTTCAAATTTCAATTTCCATGTATGAGTTTCAATTTTGTATCACATTTGATATATCGGCTCTCAATGCTCAAATCTTATTATTTTTGAACTTACAAAAACATAATATAACGCAAACATATCTAACAAATTGGTAATTCCTTTTCAAAACTGTCAAAGTTCTGCCCCCTTCCTCATTAATGACAGTCTTGTAGTGTCACTGGAAAAGCCTCTGGTGAATGAATTCCTCCCCCCTGGTGGGTTATCTGTGTATTGCATGTATCTAATTGTATACAACAGGTTTTTCAAGAAAAAAATATCACACTGATCATGTAAAGGGCTTCAAAAGTTATGTATCAAATAAGATCCGTTTGGCGTTACAGGGTCAAAGTACATTTATTGTACTTTAAAAAACAAAATAGAGAGGGATGACATGTAGCAATAGACGGTCAGGTATTAAACCTAGGTCCAGTAGCAGCAGTTCAACCATGGTATTACATTATTAGTAGTAGTACTTTTTATTATTATTATTATTATTATTATTATTATTAATAAAATAGTAGTAGTAGTAGAAGTATACGTGAGCACAGAAACACATGGCCCTTTCATATCTGAGTCTTATGCAAGAAGAATATTACTATTTAGTTACTATTACTGGTTACCGCCTTCATGTCACATTAATGTATTGTAGTAAATAGTTACTGAGAAAAACTTTTATCTCCATATTTTCACCTGAGTTCTTTCATTAACATATGTATAAACTATATTATTTTAAAGGTACAGGCACAGATAGGTGGAAAATGACTTTCTGCAAGGTGGTTACGTCTATAGGTCACAGATGTTTTTCTAACTACGGTCTGTCTGGTGTCTTCAGTGACATAGCGGTCATCGGGGACTTTAGTCTTCCTGGCTTCTCGACTGTCAGATGAATTCTTTGGTGTTGAATCCAACCTTGTCTGTTTCCATGATGTGGTTCCTTGTCAGTGGGAGGAGATAACACTGTCATCTGCGATTAGCTGAGTACAAACGTGTTGCTGTAATTTGTCCATATTCCCAAAAACTCAGATTACCTGAACTGACAGCCAAGTCTGATTCTCCATTCATTAATTTGAAAAGGCAGTAACAGAGATATAGTACTATATTACTCTCTGTACCATGAGGTTTATGGAATGTTTCTATGCTTGGGCATGATTAGTGATGCATACCAGTCCAACTGAACTGTGCCCGATGCCCTGTCTATACTAAGGTGGATATTTAGCAAAAAGGATAATATACAAATGGCCTCTCATCCGTATACAGACACCATTTCAGGTCATAAAAAGGAGACCTTTAAAACCTATTTTAAAGAACTGTGTCATTGCTCCCCAGTATAAGTCATGCTTGTATCGGGGCTTTGTGTAATGGACATGAACCCGAAACATCAAATATACAGGTTATATAAGTCTTAAAGTCAGAAAATTAAAGACAGCACAGACATCTACAAATTTGGGAGACAGACTCATCTAGAAGTGTTGTAGTGAACACACTTTAACAACCTGAAAAAACACTGTTTATAACTTGTTGTTGCTCAGCTTCATGGCTATGCTTTGTCCAATATTATAATGTGTCTGTAGTTTAAAGGTGCGGGAGACTTTCATCACCAATTTTTCATCAAATCTGTCAAACCCCAGTCATATCCTCAGTATCATGAATCTGTAAGTCTTTCTGTGATTACTCACCTGAATCTCTTCCCTCACGGTGGACAATTTCTTAGTGCCATCCACCATAAACAAACCATTTGTTTACAAACAGAACTTGGAGGAAACTCGAGCATCTTCGGAATTTTGTCGCGACATGCATTGTGGGAAGCGAAGGTTTGCGCAGAAACCTGGCAGCGGCAGTGCAACCATATTATATTATATGGCTTCAACAAACATGATGCGGAAACAGCTGAAATGCAGAAATGGAGCAAGCGGAACATCGCCTGGCCACGGCAGCTGCAACAATCACGACGCGGAAACGGCTGGAGCTCCGCTTCCCTCCAGCCGTTTCCGCGTTTCAGCCGTTTCCACCTCGTGTTTGTTGCAGCCATATGATATAATATGGTTGCACCGCCGCTGTCAGTCGCGAACCTCTGCTTCCCACAATACATGTTGCGACAAAAGTCCAAAGATTCCCGAGTTACCTACCAGCTCTGTAAACAAATGGTTTGTTTAGGGTGGATGGCACTTTGAAATTGTTCACCATGAGGGAAGAGATTCAGGTGAGTAATCACAGAAAGACTTACAGATTCATGATACTGAGGATATGACTGGGGTTTGACAGATTTGATGAAAAATTGGTGAGAAAAGTCTCCTGCAGCTTTAATGTCTGACAGAAACAATGGGACGGAAGGACGGACGGACGGACGGACGGACGGACAGACAGACAGACAGACAGACAGACAGACAGACAGACAGACAGACAGACAGACAGACAGACAGACAGACAGACAGATAGATAGATAGATAGATAGATAGATAGATAGATAGATAGATAGATAGATAGACAGATACTTCATTAATCCCAATCTGGGAAACTGCAGCTCAGCAACAGCATTTGACATAGTAAAAAATAGAATAAAAGAATAAAGAAAAGAACATGAGAGCAAACACACCATACATAATAAATTAAAAATAAGTACAAACAGAACCGGGTAAGAAATCTGTATAATTTTCCAAGAGTTTGTACCGGATTGTACATTGTTGTGTTATAATGTGGAGACTGAAGATTGTCTGGAGAGTAATGGAGAAGAAAAAATGCCCTTTGAGAAACATGGCATAAATCCACCTCTTCAAGTGCCCTGGCACCGTCCACTGATCCATGTCCAGGCACAGTATGGTGCGGTCACACTAGTCAAATGAATTGGACTTGAGGGTCAACTGCGCCTGGACAAGGTACAGATTGCCCAGTGTGACTACATCATATAACTACTGCAGACACAGTTTCAGAATGAGGGAAGCACTTCACTGAAACACAGATTGAGTGCCTTTTATGAGAGTTTAATCTGCTTCTAGTTTAGCAGTCTCTCCCTTAGATGGATGTCAGTGGCCTTGACAGAAGAACATCCTTCAGAACATCTCTGAGCTGAATAACGATAAAATGATGAACAGTCTTTAATGGATTAGACAAAGACAGGTTCATCAACGTGACAGAGTGGACAGAGAGACTGGCAGTGTTTATTTGTGGGACTAAAAACATCAACCACTGCTTTCAAGTTTATGACTCCAACTGTAATAAGTTCATCTCCACGGATGACAATCATAATATGTTGAGGACTACAGACAGTTATTGAGATGAAATGGATTACCTTTAGGAGATTACATTCAAACGATGGACTATGATGGTGATGGATTTCTGTCTTTTACAGGAAGTCAGTCACAAAGAGTATATCTAATACTGAAGGCTTTTAGAACATTTGGGAGTCACTGAACAATTAAGGCAGGCATTAAAACGAAAGGTCTAAACCAGGTGTGTCAAACATATGGCCCATGGGCCAAAACCAGCCCACCAAAGGGTCCAGTCTGGCCTGCGGGATGAAATCATGAAATGCAAAATTTACACTGAAGATATTAACAGTTAAAGATGTCAAACTCATTTTCACTCAATCACTTTTCATTTTGGTTCAGACAAGTAAAAAAAGATAACACAATAATCTATAAATAATGACAACTTCAAAATGCTCTTTTTTTTTTTGGTTAAATGTGAAAAAGTTAAATTACATGATGAAAGTGTTTACATTTACAAACTATCCTTTCACAAAAAATGCAAATAATCATGAACACCCTGAAATTTCCGAAAGTTGTGTATGACTTTTGTCATCAATTTTTCAATAAATCTGTAAAAAACGAGAGATAGCCTATGTATCACATCCATTAGTCTTTCCATGATTACGCACCTGAACCACTCCCCTCACGATGAACAACTTCGACGTGTACTCTCCCACAAACAGTCCATTTGTTTACATACCAAACTGAAACCTAAACGAAACCGTCACTCCGTTTTTTTCAGAATTCCACACAGCCACAGCACCATGAGGCAATGAAGCTGGTTCTGTGTTTAGTACCACTGCGGCCATAATGCGCCTGCATGGAATTCCAAAAAAACCTGCTTTGTCGTATTGTAGTGGTGATATGTGGTTATAGTACATTTGAACACTGCTTTGCATACTGCACCCCACCAAACATAATTTCTTTCGCCAACTGCTCATTTCACCTGATTCTTATCTAGAGGAAACAGGTTACTTACCAGCAGCTGTGCATCTAATTAGATAAAAATAACAGTAAAGTCACATGTTATTGTAACTTTCTAGGTGTCTATAACATTCTAGGTATTTTTTTTTTGCTAAGCAACTTACTGCAAGAGTTCACTTGTTAATGTTTGCGATAAAACATTTCTATATTTTCACACTTATGTAGTATTCAGAAAGGACTTTGAACCACTTTATTAAAAACAAAAAAGATATGTCTTATTTTCTACAATATGGGACATTAAAGAGTGCCTAGGCTACTACTCCTTTTATATATACATGCAAAATTGGGTTTCCCTTTAAGCTACGTATGTGAAATTTCCACATTAACCCATAAACACCGAGCACTACTTTTATGTCAGTTCCCAAATTAAATTTTCTCCATATCTAACCTCTCTTAAGTGATTTATCACTGTTTATTTATAGTATTATCCTCTGTATTTTGCATTTTATCAGTATAAATCAGGTATTTTTCCTATATTTAATTTACTGATCATGTGGATGTTCATAAAAGCACAGATTAAAGTTGAAGGTTATTATCAAAAGCAGAGAAAACTGCAGAAAAAGGGACTTTTTCAGTGAAATATATCATTAACTGAACATAAACTAAGCTTTTCCATCCACTGTCATTGATCCAACTCACCATAAAGGTAACTATGGAGCTTCTGAACGTCTAAATGGGTCGTATCTGATGATCGTGAAAAGATGACAAATTGTATTTTACACTGATTATTTACATGTGTTGATAGGATTAGTGGATGAACAGGTATTAAACAGTTTACATCAGTAGATGGTTTTGGTTGGTGGTGGATGTTTGGATCTTTACAGGTTAAAACAACCTTGTTCAACACACATGAAAATAACTGATTTTAACAATGTTGAAGTTCACAGAAATCCTTAATTGTATTTCAGTTTGCTAATCCCCTTTCCTAACATTAACACATGTAACCTGTAGTTATTTTGACTGAATGCAATAACATAATTTCATTCACCATAACATAAACTTATGTGAATAATGTTTGAATCCATATCTTGCATAGCCAGGTCTATTTCCACACAATCACACAAACCTACATTATTTCATGATCCAAAACTTTCTCAAAAGTGTTAGCATGCAGTTGCTAAATTGAACTTAGATAACAGAAACACGTAGGTAGCTGAAGAGGATGGGGATGTTGATTGAATAACTTGAAAAATAACAGATATAGGGCAAAATTTTGTGCATCCAGACCCATAATCTGCACATAAGAAGCGGACAGAGCTACTGTCGTCACCCATTGGTTACTGAAGTGTCGTTTTGAAGGGAGAAATTTGGACAAAAGGATGGAGCTTTATGAACACAAGGTGTGATGGATGAGTTCACTCCAAACTGTAGCCCACTGACTCAATAAAACAGTGAACTTAAATTATTTTTGGAGCCAGAAGTGACCATATTTGGACAAAAGGACTTTTAAGTAAATAATGCTAGCTTACTGATGCATTAGAATGTAAACATCATGTGACAAAATCCTTTTACAGTCTTTTTAGTGTGACTTATAAATCACAACCACGATCAAAGTATCTTTATTTAATATATAAACAAACTGTCATATACATATACTGTCATATACAGAAAACTTTTTTAGATCACCCTTGTTTTCTTCAATTTCATGGTCATTTCATGGTCATCTGGTACAAATAAAGGTACATTTCTTTGGACAAATATAATGATAACAAAAATAGCTCATAGAAGTTTAATTTCAGAGCTGATATCTAGCCATTTTCCATGTGTTCTTGATAATAACCAAAATCACTTCAGTTCTTACATCAATAGCTATGCCAAAAACAGTGCTTTTAGACATTCCATGTTCTCTTTTCTGTCTGTTTTAGTCACATGATACACACAGGAGTTAGGACTGTATTGCATAACCACTGTTTTTGATGACTTTTGATGGTCTAATATTTTTTTTTACGACTGTAGACCTGCTAGCCTCAAAACATGGCGTGACAGACGAAGGTTCCATCCACCCTAAAATAAAGACTGACTTCTGTAGAAATATCACTGACTTTTATAACAAATTGTTAGAGTGAGGTTCAGTGTAAGTTAATGTTGTGCTGTTTTGAAGCAACATCTGGTGGTACTCCGTAGTATTTCACTTTAAGATACTTAACAACTGGCTTCTTTTTGCTTCTGACACCCTTACCCCTTTGTCAAACATGACTTCTACCTGGGTTGTGTTAGACCAGGGGTGTCAAACATGTGGCCCAGGGGCCAAAACTTGCCCACCAAAGGGTCCAATCCGGCCCCTGGGATGAATTAGTGAAATGCAAAAATTACACTGAAGACATTAACAATCAAGGATGTTAAAATAAAGGTCAGTTCAATCTAAAGTGGGTCAGACCAGTAAAATACTCATAATAAACTATACATAATGAAAACCACAAATTTTTCTTTGTTTTTGTGTAGAAAAACGTAAAATTACACAACAATGTTTGCATTTACAGACTAGTCTTTTACAAAAAATGTGAATAACCTGAAATGTCTCAAGAGAATTAAGTGTAATTGTACTAATATTCTGCCTGTTATTAAATGTTTTGTGAATTTGTAGATCCACTGTATGAAAATGAGAAGCTGAGGCCAAATAATGGCATAAATTGTTAAAATCGCACTTTTTTCTTAATTTCATTTTGTTCATGGTTGTTCATGTTTTTCATTTTTCTTAAAGGTTAGTTTGTAAATGTAAACATTTTGATTATATATTTTCACTCTAAAACATAGAAGTTTGACATATGAATTTTGGAATTGATATTATTTATATACTATTCTGTTATTATTTGCTCATATTGGGCTGTATGTGGCCCCTGAACTAACATGAGTTTGACACCCCTGTGTTAGTCACATCTGCAGGTGCTACTGCATCTAGAACTATGTCTCCAGTTATTGTTTTTGGTGACTGACTTCTAGCAACATTCTGTGAATTTACATGATGTAACTGTGTCGCTATTTAACATCACATAATATCAGATTATATCACATTATGCTATAATACATGGCATTTTGTAGAAGTATTCTGTGAATGAAAACATTTTTATCTTGGATGGTCCCAGTGAGAACTGGACCTCCAGACCTGGCACTGACTCCTCAGTGCTCTACCCACCGAGCTAATATCCTACAGACCATGCTTTTTGGCTTACCCTTCTTTATCCTCAGGCTGCACCAGCTGCTGTCTACCTCCGACTACACTCCACGCCCCTGATATGTTGTCCTCTACCCGCCTCGTACCTTCTCCGCATGTTTTCTAGGTGTTCTATCCCCTTTTTGGCCGCAACTTTCCAAAAGGTGAACAGAAGTGATTTTCAATAGCACCGTGCATGACTAATGGTGGAAACATGTTAAAATCATCGCAGAAATGTCCTTGGGAAGACAAATGAATTTTCAGCAGAATAATTAACTTAATTAACAAATTTGCATGCATATTCATCAGGGCCATTGAAGTCTTTCCAGCTCAGCTTGATGAACGTTGCTGTGTAATAACCAGCTCATTTACATTCTGCCATCCACTGCCATTTGTGTGGATTACTGAGAAAAGGCAAAGTGTGTGTGGAGGGGGGCAGTGTGTGTGTGTGTGTGTGTGTGTGTATATGATGCTAGCAGTATATCTTGTGTAGACACACACTTTCCTCTTTCCTTAACATGCCTCAGACAGATCTTGATGAATTTATTTGACATACTGTTTTGTTGGAAATATACGCTCCGATACTGGAGCAGCTGACTCTCCTTACACACACACACACACACACACACACACACACACACACACACACACACTTTTCGACATTTATACACATATTCATACACACATGCATTGCGTGAATGTGACTGATAGGGGCCTGACTCGTGTGTGCGTGTGTACTCTACACCCATATCGCCTTGCATCCTCCTCCCCCCTCTCCTTTCACCCCCCTTCTCTCTGGTGGGCAGTTCTTGGCACTGATCCTGAGTCGTAAACCCTCCTGGGTTGCCAGACTGTGAGTTGTTAAAAACGTGAGGCCCTCCGTACCCCCTCCCCATCTCTGCAGGGCAATCTTTAAAGGCAGCAAGGTGTGACGGCACAGACTGGCAGCTTGGCAGCCATGCCCGAGGATACCAACGCTCCGTCAGCCGTGAACGGGCACCATCACATGGGCTCGCCTAACTAATACGCTCACCGTACATGTGCCTTTCTCATGCCTCATCTGTGCCAGTCAGAGACAAAGGAATTCATTAAGAAATTTCACATGGCGTTGTTTTGTGATTTTGCTGGGATATAGTTAATTGGGAATTTCACACAAGCTAAGGTAACTGAGGGAGAGATTATCCAAATGAGTTCGGAAAAGTTAATTACACTCACTTGGCTGTGTGTGCCCTTGATCTGGTTGGGAAGGGAACAGCAGGGAAATTTATTTTAAGGAAGCTTGTCCAGGATATTTCTCTAACAATATGTATCTCATTCTCATCATGGGTTTTTCACCTGTGAAGCTGCCACTGTTACCTCCCAGCAGGTTAGTTACCAGCCTGTCAGAAAACTGCTGCACTAGTAACGGTATTCAACCAACGGGGAAGAAATGGGAATGCAAAGCAAAGGCGTTTGCACCTTTAACATAACAATATGGTGCAGTGTCCTGAGACTTTACAGAAGCAATTATCACTCATTCTATAAAAACAGGCATTAGGAAAAAAAACTGAACCACCTAGCACGTAAAACTTGTGATATTAAGCATACTTTCCTCCCTTTGCCTCTGTGATACTTTCTCCTACGCTTTTTATGCAGACATATGTGTGACACTTGAAGCTGTTATCATAGCTGGAAGTGTGAAAGAGAATTGTTGCAGTAATTGTTGCAGCACTTGAGTGTTGTGACAGGAAAATGCTTTTCAGATACAGAATTGGCATTTCAAGTCTTGTCTGCCACAACAGCGTTTGTCTTCCATACTGATCATGGCGTAGCCAAGTGCTCAAATGAATGACTCCAGAAATGTTTTGAAAATGTTCATTAGTTAACAGATAGATAGTTTGGAATATAAGACAGATTTCACGCTTATTGAAACACTTATTGCGTTTTTAATGACATGTTTTACTCATAAAAAAAAAAAAAAGAGAAAAATCCCATTTATTGCGTTGTCTGACCCTCTTTGTTTTGAAGCTTCCACTGATGCAAGACGAATACAAAACACAAATGGACCATTAAACTGACCTTCATACCGGGCCCTTTGAAAATCAAACGGCTGTCATCACAGTGATGAGGAAATTTACAGAAGAACAGCCTGTTTCCCTCCAGTGAGAACATGAGAAATACAGATCAGATGGGCCACGCATGTTTTCATGATCTCCTTTGAAGCAACAACAATTCTTGCAGCTAAAGCGAGTAAATCCATAAATCCTTTATGGTTTCAAGTGAGTCAAAGTCAATCACAGGACATGAAAGGTGGGTTTGTGTGGATGGAGACGCCACACTGTCCCCTGCAGTTTAGCTTTGGTGCCTTGTTGATGTCATGGTTGCTTTTCTATTACTGTGTGTCCTCTGTTGCGCAGCATAGCCTCACACACACCAACACACACATTTGCTGTTTTAACAAAGACACATGTGAAGATAAGATAGATGAGACAGGATGAGAATTGTGCCTTCAGGTATCTCTACATGACTTGTCTGTCTGTCTGTCTGTCTGTGGAGGTAGGAGTGTATATTTTCCACATCCCCAACAGAACTTGCCCGAGTCTATCAGAAAATAAAATCTTGTAACTTCTTTGTATCTCTTCTTTTGAGGTGTTGGGGGGGGGCTGCATTTGACGATGGTACCGTTTGATGGTGCAATTGATGGGAAAGTTCTGAAGAAAGTCCCAAAGCCTCAGAGGAATTTGATTACCTCCATCCATTATCTGCACAGTGAGCAATCGCGAGGCTCACCATCTGTCATCCGTTTCATTTGCATCGTCAACACCTGCCCTGCCTGTTTATGCCTTCACATTTTTTATAAGCTGCCTTTCATGGCAGGGAAAAATGTTGACTTTTCATTCTAAATACATTAATTCCACAAGTTCAAAGAACATATTGAGAACGAACAACTTGGTTTATGTCTAATAGAATTTGGAAACTCTGCTTTTTATTGCTGCAGATTAAAAAAAAAAGTACATTAAAGCTGCTTTCACAGTTTAGTGAACAATAAAGTGTTTTGTTTCAGACAGATAGACAGATAGCTAGATAGCTAGATAGCTAGATAGCTAGCTAGCTAGCTAGCTAGATAGATAGATAGATAGATAGATTACATATACACATACCATATCCTCCTGTTTGTTACCAACACATTGTGCTGCATACACTTCCTCATCTCCTCCCTCCCTCCTCCATCCTCCCCCATCCATCCATCCCATCTCCCATATCCCCAGGTGGTGCCGACGGCTGCGGGGCCCATTAGCGACAGAATTCCTGCCTCCAGCAGGCCATGCGTGTCCCGAGTGACACATTTTTGGACCGGCACCAAGAATCCAACCCTCCGCAGACAGCTCACTTTCCCTCTACAGTCAGTGTGTTGCTTATAATGTGTGTGTGTTTGTTTGTGTGTGTGGGTGTGTGTGTGTGTGTGTGTGCGCATGAGAGAGAGAGAGAGAGAGAGAGAGAGAGAGAGAGAGAGAGGAGAGAGAGAGAGGGGCCTTGCAACACAGCATGGGTCCCACAGGAAATGGTTGAAAGGCAGTATGGGACAGATTGGTGATGGTACAGAATGGACTAGAATACTAAGAAGATACGCAAAGATGTTCTACAGTAGAGAGATCATACATCGACAAGACGACGCTCCTGTCTGGTTGGGACATTTGTTACAGTCGTAGCCTCCACAAAAAAATCCCCATTGTGTCTACTGTAAACTGTGAAGAAGTATAATATTGCTTGAAAAAAAAAAAAAAGAAATTGGATTTTGCCGAAGCACATTGTGTTTGTTGATGTTCTTTGCCAGCTGATGCGTGTGTACCAAATTTTATTTTACAAACAAGTCCTTCTCAACGAGGAGAACTACTTCAATCAGACCCTTTTATTACTTTCTTTTCTCTTTTTTTGCCTTCGCTTTTTGCACACTATGAGATGTACCAAATATTGTGATTACCTTATCTGAACTGAACCACACAAGTGGTATTTGATGGTCGATCAAGATACGTATTAATCATAAAGGGAAGTGATTATAAAACAATACGGATTGAGTTAAAAAAGGGCAGTAAGTCCTTTTAGTATGGATATTATGAATGGATTCTTTCTCCATACTAATAGATACTTAATTATGTACCTAATGACTCTTCACAAAGCACTATATAATTAGTCTAGATGAGCCGAGAAAGTTCCTACTTGTTCTTACATGTTTAATGTAGGTGATTTCTCATTTCCAAATGGGAATGTGAACAAGGGTGGTATAACATCCTGTAGGCTACAGAAAGGTATCTATCTATCTATCTATCTATCTATCTATCTATCTATCTATCTATCTAGACTGTTTTCAAGTAGCACTATTATTGAGCCACTGAAATACATTTATATGGTAATAATAATAATTGATACAATGCAAAATAAGAATGACATTGATTATAAGTGGATATACATTATGTATGTCTTATACGCATCCAGGACAATGTTTCTGAAAGTGTTTTTTTCACTTCACTTTATTTTAAATCTTGGAGTCTGGCTTATTTTAACATGGTCTTAATGTATTTATCATTTATTTATTCATTGTACCTTGTATTATATTATTACTTTATGTTTTTATCATGCTTTTAACAGTTTTTATATTGGCATTTTAGTGATAGAAAAGATTTGGTTGTCTTGATGATTCTGTCACTGATCTATGTATGTATGTATGTATCTATCTATCTCTCGAGACTGTTTTCAAGTAGCACTATTATTGAGCCACTGAAATACATTTATATGGTAATAATAATAATTGATACAATGCAAAATAAGAATGACATTGATTATAAGTGGATATACATTATGTATGTCTTATATGCATCCATGACAATGTTTCTGAAAGTGTTTTTTTTTCACTTCACTTTATTTTAAATCTTGGAGTCTGGCTTATTTTAACGTTGTCTTAACTTATTTATCATTTATTTATTTACTGTCATCATGTTTTTATCATGCTTTTAACAGGTTTTATGTTGACATTTTTAGTGACATATGATGACTTTGATTTATTTTAATCTGTTTTTCATCTTTTTATTTGTAGTCTGTTTTAACCATGATCAGTGAGCTGCTGGGAGTACCTGTCCATGTCCTTTGTCTGTGCTGTTTTTAATCTGTCCCCTGTATGTGCCCTGTGGTTTGGATGGTTAATGTTTTTTGTGTATAACGTTTGAGACGCCCTCTCCAGACTGTAGACCTTGAACCTTGAAGACCCACACAAATATTGTCATCAACCCAACTAACTATACATTTCATGACCATTTTTACCACCTTATAATGTTAACTTGAAAAGATAAAAAACTAACTTCAGATGTCCATTTGATAGATTTGGATGTTTTTAATGCATGGCTTAAATGCTTGATGAAACACAGTTAACAGTGTATATATTTTAAAAACTTTCCAAATAAGTTCATTGTTTTTTTCTCATTGCATACATTTATTACCAACTAAATCTAAAGACTAGATTAAAATATGCTTCTTGTAGAAAGTGGATGGATGCTTTTTTTTTTTTTTTTTTTTATCCCCTTGTGGACTTGTGGTATTTTGTATCCTAACGGTTTCATCAAATTTGAGAAGGGTTAACACTGCAAAATATACTTAGAGATTTAAAAATATATATATATAGTTTTAATAAATGTGCAAATGTATGAAGAATGATTGCAAAAATGACTGCAAACGTGTAAAGTAACTGTAAACCCTTAAAGAAAGGTACAGTATAAGGAAGTATAGTACAGGCTCAGTACAACAGTAACTTCCTGAAGTATACTGTATTTCACTTATTGTATCATGTGGGGCTCTAAAGGCAGTAAATCAATGGTCCTTGTCTTTATTTTGGGGGGGTTTCCTTTTTTTCTGTCTTGTTTTGTTTTGGTTGTTGGGAGTCCGATGTTTGTTTCCTGTATTGAAAAACGTCCTCTTCAACTGAACAAATATTGTATATTTTCCTTCACACCACAAAAATCAATAAATATATTTGATTTAAAACATCTGAGAGGGGTTAACACTGCAAAATATACTTAGAGACTTAAAAAAAACAAACAAATATGTAGTTTTAATAAATGTGAAAATGTATGGAGAATGATGACTGCAAAAGTGTGAAGTAACTGTAAAACCTTAAACAAAGGTACAGTACAAGGAAGTATAGTACAGTCTCACTACAACAGTAACTTCCTGAAGTATATTGTTCTTATTTAACCATTTTGATATTGTCAGATGTATTCTAATCTTACTTTGGACAAAAACATTAAAGTATATATTTTGAAAGATTTGCTCGTCTTGATGATTCTGTCACTGATCTATGTATGCATGTATGTATATATGTAAATAAAATTATGTCTGATCATTCAAAAAAAATGTGTTTCAATTCAGTTCACACACAGAAAAGTAAAAAGCACTATAACCGCAAATGAAAAAAATAGCCCAGAAATTAAAAATATCCTTAACTTTTTGTTTGTCATGTATGTCTTATATGCATCCAGGACAATGTTTCTGAAACTGTTTTTTTTCCACTTCGCGTTATTTTAAATCTTGGTGTCTGGCTTATTTTAACGTGATCTTAACTCATTTATCATGTATTTATTTATTGTCCCTTGTATTATATCATTAAATCATGTTTTTATCATGCTTTTAACAGGTTTTATATTGGTGATAGATATAGTGATAGAAAAGATTTGCTTGTCTTGATGATTCTGTCACTGATCTATGTATGTATGTGTGTATGTATGTGTGTGTGTATGTGTCTGTCTGTCTGTCTGTCTGTCTATCTATCTATCTATCTATCTATCTATCTATCTATCTATCTATCTATCTATCTATCTATCTATCTATCTATCTATCTATCTATCTATCTATCTATCTATCTATCTATCTATCATCCATCCATCCATCCATCCATCCAGACTGTTTTCAAGTAGCACTATTATTGAGCCACTGAAATACATTTATATGGTGATAATAATAATTGATACAATGCAAAATAAGAATGACATTGATTATAAGTGGATATACATTATGTATGTCTTATATGCATCCAGTACAATGTTTCTGAAAGTGTTTTTTTCACTTCACTTTATTTTAAATCTTGGAGTCTGGCTTATTTTAACATGGTCTTAATGTATTTATCATTTATTTATTCATTGCACCTCGTTTTATATTATTACTTTAGGTTTTTATCATGCTTTTAACAGGTTTTATATTGGTATTTTTAGTGACAGAAAAGATTTGGTTGTCTTGATGATTCTGTCACTGATCTATATATGTATGTATGTATGTATGTATGTATGTATGTATGCATGTATGTATGCATGCATCTATGTATGTATGTATGTATGCATCTATCTATCTATCTATCTATCTATCTATCTATCTATCTATCTATCTATCTATCTATCTATCTATCTATCTATCTATCTACCAGATGCTCACATTCACAGTAAAACTGAACCCACTCCACCCAGTATCACCCGTGTCTCTCAGTCTGCTCTGAAATAGGGTGTTGCTGGGGTGTCAGAGGATCACACCCCTGTATACTTCCCACCTGCTCAAAAAAAAAAAAAAAAAAAAAAAAGTACAAAAAAACCCTCTCTATCCTCTATACGTGCTCATGTTGTAGCCACACACTCTTTCACACGAGCATACACTCTTTCTCGGAGCACCCCTATAGACAAAGAGCACAAAGCACAAAGGTGATGTAGTGACAGATGCTCCTGTCACATACTTAGCATATCTCCACCTCCGAACTGGTGCAACTGCAGGAGTCAGTCAGTCTGTCTATCTGCCTCTTCCTCCCTCCTCGCACCGTGGAAATCAGCGCTACTATTCAGAACTCATTCATTTCCACTCCTTATCCCCGACGGATAAAAAAGCAAGCTCTTAAACCGCAATCCTTTACCAATATTTATCCAATCTGACCAAATATTATAATTAATGTCTGTGCCTCTTCCTCTCTCCTCCGGGCTAACATATTCCCCTGCTCTCTCCACCCACCTACCCACCCTCTCCCAGCCCGTCTAACCTTTCGGTGCCAAGTTCACAGATAGAGAGAAAGTACTTCCTGTGAGAGGCCGGGCCGGCTGCCAGAGAGACTGATCCACCAATCTGACACGTTAATGAGATCCTGGCCCGTAGAACTGGAGTGTCAGGCTTCTTTACGCAGCAGCATCAGCCCTGCCGTGACCCGCACGAGCCCCACACACAACCACGCGCAACCGCACGCGCAAAGACGCACAAATTACGCATACGTGTATATATAGATATTTTTCAAGCACACTTCTAGAAATATAAGCAGGCACCCACAAATGAATCCACACACAGAGGATGGGGATGGGGATGGGGGGGGGGGTTTGGAGAGAGAGAGAGAGAGAGAGAAGGGGGGGGGGGGGGGTTCAGCTCCTTAAATCTGTCTAATTAAAACACCAAATCCCTCTACTCCCCTCACCCACCAACCCAATCCTCACTTCCCAACCACCCCACGCACACACACATATATACACACACACGCTCCTCGCACCCCACCCTCACCCCCCCTCCCCTCCCCTCCCCTCACCCTCCTCCTCCTCCACATCCCCACTGCCACCACCCCCGATTCCGCAGGAGAAATGATTATTAGGAATTTAATGGGGGAACGTTTCCCATCCCACACCATCTGGGGCTTGGGAATGGCACGAAATTTGAGGATGCTTGCCGACGTGGCGGGGAACATTATTTTCATTTTTCTTGACTGGTGCTCAGATTTCAGACATTGCAGCAGAATGATCCAATAAATTACCATAATTTATAACAAAAATCAAAAAAAATATATAAAGAAGATTTTTTTGTTTGTTTGTTTGTTTTTTGCCCTCTTGTGTTTCTGATGAGTTAATTCACTTATAGGCGACTGTGGAAACTTTTACTAAAACTTCTGAGATTATTATTACGTGAAACACACACACCTCAACTTGTACCCCTATAGAAACACAGTGTTTGTTTTGAACTAATTATGAGACTAAGTCTTCAGATTGCAAATGCGTCTCTCCACGCCACCTCTATAGGATGTATATGCTCCATTCTTGTCCCTCACCTCCCACACAGAGCCGGGCCATATGCTCTCTCTCTCTTTCTCCCTCTTCCTCCTCCTCCTCCTCCTCTCTCCACCCGGCTTAATGAGCTGCGTGAATGTAGGGGTACGTGTACGCGTTTGACCCCGCGCTAAACTGCCGCACGTCGCCCCGTGGACCCTGTGGGCGTGAAAAAAAAAAAAAAAAAACAAAACACTCTCCCCACCCCACAACTCGTCAGCATCCCACCCGAGAGAGTGAGAGAGAGAGAGAGAGAGAGAGAGAGAGAGAGAGAGAGAGAGAGAGAGAGAGACCCCAAGAGTGATCTGAACCCACCTCTCGTCCACACATATGGGTTTTCACACGCGCAAATATTAAAATATTACCCAGCCTACAAGACACAGAAGAGGGGAAAAAAAAACACGCAATAACAGGAGTGATAAGGTGAGAGCCCCCCCAGTGAACGGGATAAAACAGGGTTGGGATGTTAGGACTGGGGGGCCATGAAGGGGTCCATTTAGGGCCCCACTGGGACCCCCACTAACCGAGTCTTCCGTTTTTTACGACGAGATACAGAAAGGAGAGATTCTGATATTTTCTCTGATCCGAACCCACGGGCTCCTCTTTTTTTTTTTTTTCTTTTTCTGCTGCTGAAAACATTTGAACAAAAGCAACATTTGTTTCGTTATATAAACCAACATGAGTCGTTTTTTTTTTTTTTTTTTTTTTTTTACAGTTTGAAGCACAGGAGTCATATCCACCAGTAGATGATTTAAATAAATAAATAAATAAATAAATAAATAATTTAATATTTTGTTTTTCTGGTTTGGCCTTTTATAATTTTGTTTGCTTTTTGCTTAAGATCTGCATAATTCAATTAGAATTAATTGTGTGATTGCAACGGTTTATCTATAACAGCCCAATAACAGTAAAGGATAACATGACGAGCCCTGAAATTACACTAAACTAAATTTAATACAACATTACAATTCCATGACCATCACATGCAAACAAAAAACAGCTAATTGGTCTTTTTTTTCCTGGTCTGTTCAGCCTTAACAGAATTTTTTATTGCTTTATTAAACAGTGTCCTTTTTGTCAGCTGGCTGAACATATGCAGTCTTAGAGATCCAACGTGAAAATAATATTTAGGTTTTTGAGCTGGATTTTTTTTTTTTTAATGTTATGTGTTGATCCTTTTTCACATAAAACATGTATAAACTCTTGCCAACTCTTTATTTTTAGTGTTTGCCTGATTTGCGTTAAACCAAAAGTGTCCAAGTATTTGTTCAAGTAAAAGCTTCAATTCTCTATATATAAAAAAAATAAACATACAATTATTTTTGCTGAAAGTTACAATGATTAACTTTTATTCTATTGACAGAAGAAGCTGCACGCCAATAATATAAATCAAAATAAATCAAAAAAAGTTGTCTCAAAACTGCATTACATTTTATTTTATACTCATATTATGTAAAAGTTAACTGATTTTTTTAACCTATTGGTTTAATTTAAGACTGTTAAAGCCAAATGTTCAATGATTCGTCTCAATCACCTGAAACTTTAGTGAACTTGTCTAACCTTTATAATAGTAATATTAGTATTATTTGCGCTCCTTAAACTTTTTTCAGTTTCAGAGTCTAAAATGAGGAAAAAGGCGCCTTTTAAATAGAAAATTAATAATTAACCGAAACGAGAATTCCAAAGAAAACAAACCAAACCTATGTTATATGACTTATGTAAAATATTTTCATCCTCAGTCAAAGAAACGATAAAATATAAACATTATCTGTAAAAACTTCCCCAGTTTGATGCGTTCAGGGTCAAATCATGAAACTGCGCTGAAACTTTGGAGAGAACTCAGACAATGCACTGACCACTAAATCTCATCCTCATTATTAAACAATAATAATAATAATAAAATAAAAGTGGAGGTGCAGAGTTATGTCTTAAATGTGTCTCCACTTTGGACTGGAACCGACTTTACCACATTTACTTGGAATCAAAATCTCTCCAGAGATCCGGGCTTCACTGACTGGGAGCAACTGTCTGTGCTCTTTGGCTGACATCCAACAGCTTGTGGGCATTTTTTTTTTTTTTTTTTGGTCACAAATCAACCATCTGATCAACTGAAATTAAATCAACCTACGTCAACAAGCACATTTCAAACCCATGTGTAAAATCTAAGGTGGTTGGATAATATTTGAAGCTTTTAAATGACCTCTGAGTGATGCACAGATCTGCTGAGGGGACATTATCATCCTTATATTAAATATCTGAATACAATGTTTGAAACCATTTTACAGTCCATTTTCCTCTCTGTTTGGTGAGTCTTATGTGTCAAGCATGGGCCTGAACACACCACCACCTCCAGCCTGTGCAACAATTCCAGGATGACATTTTGGTAAATAAATAAATAAATAAATAAATAAATAAAATTGCGCCCGGGGCGTTTTAATCTTGATTTATTTTTCTAACAATTTATTTTTTAATTGCCGTCTGCTGTCGATCAATTTTGCACAGAAAGCTGAGAAGCTCATACAGCCTCTCACAGCCTCTTCGTCATTTTATTGCGACAAAACACATCACAAAACATTAACACATTACTTCACGAATATTTCGATCCATAACGAGTCTTTAGAAGTGTGTATGCGTGCGTGTGTGCGTGTAAGTGTTTTAGAAATGAAAATAAATAAATAAATAAATAAAAAATAAAATATATTCCAATGATTCATTCAGGTACAGTTATAAAGTCAACAAAATTTATATGAGAGTACAGTCACCAACAATTGTGCAGAAATACATGAAGTGCATCACAGTTGTTCTGTGAGGAGGCTCCTCAGCAGGAACAAGGAACTGTAAAAAGTTCACATCAAACTAAAACCAAAACATTCATTTCGTTGCATACTGGTGTTCGTCATCTCTCTCTCTCTTTTTTTTTTTTTTTTTTTAAGGCATGTTGTTCGGATTCATATAGTTTGGAAACAGACTGTTCACCTCTCACAAAATGATCTCCTTCCAGTGCTCCATCTGTAGTGACATTTTCAACAATGCAACAAAACAAACTTTAAATGCATGGAAATTCACATATAAAATGTAACACTGTTGAATTTTACAATACTTTTTTTTATAATATATTATCCACATTCAAATCGATGTACTTATAATAAACAACCTTAAATAAATAAATACAATAATAATTTACATTCACCTCGTTAACACAATATTTTTTTTTTTTACTCCAGATACAAATGCATTTAGATTTTAGGCTTTTAGGGTCCCCCCCCCCCATAACTTGGTGTATTTATGAGACCACATTAGATGACTCCATCCTCAGGTCACCTATACACATGCGCGTCTTCACACTGGCTGGAGGAACACTTTGAATCAGTTTCGTTTCTTGGTGCTATTTTAATTAAATACGAGAAATACCACGTGAGAGGAAATAGACATATAATTTTTTTCTTTTTAATAAGCAAAGATTGCATTTGGCTGCCTTGCATAGCTCAATTGTTGACCTTTATTGCTCTGAACTCCAATCATGTTTCACCAAACTTCCCTGATGAAGTTACTTCTCTGATTCTCCCTCCCGGTGTTTCTTTCTGTTTTGTTCCCCCATTAAAAATGTGCATCTTTACCGATTACTGGGAATCAAATTAAAACCCATAAAAATCAAGTGAATTGTCTACATCGTGACCACAGTCTCATCCAACTCCATCTGCACCAGTGCCATGATTAAATAAATAGCTTATAACCTTCATCTGAAACGAATTTTTCTAAATCTGAGTCGTTGTTGTAGCTTTTCACTGGAAATAAATACGTGGAAAGGAGCCATTAAATATTTTTTTTTTTTTTTTTTTACATGAAACTAGTAAGAAGATCTGCCCATGTGGATCATTTCACTTGTTTTCCAAAGCGTTTTAAATAAATAAATAAGAATCAAAATTAAAAACAGTGTGCTGTGATTTGGAATCTCATCGTAATTTGTTAACTGCTTTCTAATTATATTTTAAAGATACAATAGGAGTGAGAAAGTAACACAAAATGAATGTTTAAATGGGCAGTTTTGCTGTGCATCGGTGTGTCTGGAGTCCTTTTAGTTCCACTCTGCGCGTCTGCGGGGAAATTGTATGACTTCTAAGACTTGAACTTTGTCCAGGTGATTGATTAATTGTGGAAAGAGCCATTAACTTCCCCTTGTGCTTGGAAGGACTGGCTGCGGACGTGCAGATCGTAGGGGAAACGGGCCTCTGGGGACACTCGGTACATGGAGTTATGCGCCAGAGCCGTGCGTCCTGGCGCACTGCAGTAGCGCATGCCATAGTGACTGCTTTTGCCATAATCTGGCGGATCGTCGTGTTTTAGGGAGAAAATCCCATTGAAGCTCATCGGAGGGCTTAGCTGACTGTCAAAATGCGGACTCCCGCCCTCCGGGGACGGGTTCTCGTAGTAGGGTTCGTAGGCGCCGCCGTAGCTGTAGTGTCGGAACGGTTTGGCGCTGGTGTCCAGGCTGGTGCCGCTGTGGCCAGGAGGCGTGTTCATGTCTGAGCCCGGGTAGGAGTACATGGCATCATAAGGCGATCTGCCAGAGAACATGACCTCTCCGTTGTGGTCTGTGAGGAAATTTCTCGCGTTTAGCTGCAAACAACCGGCCACTAAGTTGGTGGTGGGCTGGGATAATCCTTTGCACAAAGTCTGTACGAAGGCGAGGAGATCCGGTCTCTTCCCTGCGCTCAGAGTCTCAGACAGGGCCCAGATATAATTTTTAGCCAATCTTAGCGTTTCAATCTTGGAAAGTTTTTGAGTTTTGGAGTAGCATGGCACAACTTTACGCAGACTCTCCAGCGCTGCGTTCAAGCCGTGCATTCGGCTGCGTTCCCGGGCGTTGGCTTCCTGGCGCCGGAGTTTGGCCCTGTCCAAATGCTCCTTCCCCGGTTTCTTTTTCCGGGGTCCTCGCTTTTTGGGAAGCCCGTCGTCATCCTGGTCGAACTCTCTGTCGTCGTCCTCCTCTCTGTCGGAGAACTCGTCCTCTCCGTCCCTCATGTCAGAGTTGGCCCTGTCCGGGTTGTGTTGTCGCTCCTGTTCCAGACTCTCAGGTAAGCCTTCGCGGGGATAATTGGCACCAAAACGTGGCTCACACATCATATGCGCTTCCTCGAATGGCAGTGTCAACATATTTCCCTGGGAGAATCAAAGCCAAAGCATAAAGTCAGGACAACATGGAGCAGCTCTACGTCTTTTGAAGGTGGTCTGTTAATTACCTTGTGAATGGGTCCTCCCATGAGGAAGAAGAACAAATTGAAAAGCAAGGCCAATGTCACAGCTTGGTACCTTTTGAAAGGCACTCAACTTTATTGTCTTTGCACTTGTGATAACAGATCCCCTTTTAATCCTTTTAATAATAACCTTCATGATTTTTAGATTTGAAAATAACACAAATGATCTGTGCATGTTTTAAGTCCAACAACATCACAAAAGCATGCCATAAATGTGCACAAATGCAGTGCAGAAGCTGTCTAAAGGCTCCAGTACTAACCTCTGGTCAGCGTGCACCTCGCATGTTCCCAATTATCCCTGAAACTGCGCTGCGGCGGCTTCTCCTCCAAACCAAACGCACAAGGAAAAGCTCAACCTGCGCACTCTCTTTTTCTGCCTTGCTGTGTTGTGCTCTTCCTTTTCCTCTCTCTCTCTCCCTCCCTCCCTCTCTCTTCCCCTTCTCTCTCTCTTTGAGGAATGACACTTATGCCAACAGCGGGTACCCATGCCATCTGCCGCTGACGTCTTGTGGCAGCCTAGACCACGTGCTCAGTGTCCCATGGGACCTCCATTCCATACCGATCATCTGGCAGCTCCAGTAATGGGCACCGGGAGGCCCGCGTTTACCGTCAAAAACACAGACCGGAGCGGGATAACAACTAATATCTGCATCTCCCTGTGTAAGATGTCTTTTTGTCTGGAAGGAAGAGGGATGTGTAGCGGAGTTGACTGCGTTCTCAACAGGTGAGATAGGGGCGTACAGAGAAATAAAGGATGGAGTTTTAAAGGCTACAGTTAAATGCATATTTCCCATTAAGATGCACAGACAAAGTCATTTAAGTACATTCATTTGACTGCAGTTTGATTTGGGGTGTATTTCTGAAAGGGACATGCAAACAAGGGAGTCATGTTGGGATGACTGTTGTCTGTTTATAGACTATATGTGTGCTATATTATACAGTGTAAGCAAAGAGATGCAAGTTTATAGCATATTTCATGTACGCTGTAAAAAAAAAAATCCTGGTTTTACGGAAAAAAACTGGCAGCTGTGATTTCCAGAACAATACTGTAAAAAACACATCCAACTATAAACATATTTACGAAGTAACAAGTAAATTTAACATTTTAAACAAGTAGATTTAACATTTTAAACATGTAGATTTAACTTTGGATTTAAATGGTAAATGGACTGCACTTATTTAGCACATTTTCTCCACCTTCATGGTGTCCAAAGCTTTTTCCAAAACCACCAGGTCCAATTGGGACCAGTTTAGGGTTCAGTGTCTTCCATGGACACTTGGACATATGGACAGTCAGAGCCAGGATTCGAACCACCAACCCTTTGGTTATTGGACGAGCCGCTCTGCCAACTCTACCAACCCATTTATGTACAAGTTTAAAATGTTACATTGTTAAATGTTTACTTTTTTAAAATAACATTTCTCTCTTTCTCTCTACATATATATATATATATATATATATATATATATATATATATATATATATATATATATATATATATATATATATATATATAAAGCAAATAGGCCGTTATTTCAACATTATGGTCTTACAATTTAAACAGCACCACATTGTATTTTACTTTACAGTTTTATTTTCTAAAAACAATAAAAATACATCATTTCTACATACAAATCTGGTTTTGTTCACATACTCTTCCTGTAAAAACTAGCTATATTTGATTCAATCGTTAACATAAAAATCTTTTCAAATAAACAACTTTGCAATGTATTGTCACTTACAGTTTTTTTATGTTGCAATTTTACAACTTTTTGGTGTTCATTCTACAGTCATTTTTTACAGTGTAGTTACAATGGCAATTCATTGTGCTTTACATAAACAAAAGGAGGGTCTAGAGGAAAATAAAAACAAAGTGCCAAAACAGTAAAAGACAGAGATATTAAAAATGCTGTTAAAAGTACAAAGCACATAAAATAGTCATAAAAGAGAGTAATCAAAATTATTGTTAATGTAATTCAAATAAAGTCACTTAGATGCAAAGAGAGTAAGTTGAAGACCATGATTTTAACCTGGTTCTAGAAATATTTACATCTGGACCAGTCAGTAGATGTAAGAGTTTGGTTTATATGGTATACACATAGATATGCACGTGCAAGGCCTTAACTGTTTAGTGATTTGCCAATTTTAGAAGGAGTCCAGGCTTATTTTTTCAGTTGATAAGAGACTCTGAGTTCATTAAAACGCCTGGATGATAAAGTTGGTGTTTGTTTTTAGAGACTACAGATATTACACTAAAAAAACATGAATATTTAGTTTATTTATAAGACTGACTGGCTCCTAGGATATACCCTGCTGGAATAATCCTGCCTTTGGACAACTGTTTCTTCCTGTTACTGTGTTGCTGCAACTACAAACTGAAAAAGACAAGTTTTGGCAGAAAAGCATCTTTATATGTGGTGTTTTCTTGCGTGAGGATTTTGTTATTTTAATGCCTCCGCTTGCTTACCTACAGGTAAATGTTTCACCACAACATCTTCTCCCCTGACACTACTTTACAAAGACACACAAGATGAGTGTGATTCATTCAAAGAAATACAAATTAGCAAACAACCCATAGAGCTTTTTCTCCTATTCCAGAATGACAGCAGGTTGAACCACATCTATAACTAACGTTGACACAGTGCTAAGAT
Organism: Sphaeramia orbicularis; assembly: GCF_902148855.1. Classification (NCBI taxonomy): domain Eukaryota; kingdom Metazoa; phylum Chordata; class Actinopteri; order Kurtiformes; family Apogonidae; genus Sphaeramia; species Sphaeramia orbicularis. The sequence continues at coordinate 30,088,077 of NC_043973.1, forward strand.
TTTGTAAGGATTCATTGCAGTCTGGATGAATCTGAGGCACTCTGATAATGTCATCCTGTATCAAATCATGAATAAGCAAATGTCATTGTGATTTTATGGTCTTATCTATAATTTAAAGAAGAAACATTATCAGAGTGAAAAACAAACCAATACAATGCACTATTATAGTAAGGAGGCAACTGATGCTTTTAAGATAAGATAAAATAAGATAACATAAAACAAGATAAGATAAGATAAAATAAGATAACATAAAACAAGATAAGACAAGATAAGCTAAATAAGATAAGACAGGACAAGACTAGATAAGCTAAATAAGATAAGACAAGATAACATAAAATAAGATAAGACAAGACTAGATAAGATAAGACAACGCAAGATAAGACAAGATAAGATAAAATAAGATAAGACAAGATGAGACAAGAGAAGATAAGATAAGACAAGACAAGACTGGATAAGATAAGACCCAATAAGATAAAATAAGACAAGATAAGATAAAATAAGATAAGACAAGCTAAGATAAAATAAGACAAGATAAGATAAAATAAGACAAGCTAAGATAAAATAAGATCAGATCAGATAAGATAAGATCCATTTTGTTGGTCCCGCAGAGAAGAAAGTTCACCATAACAGTAGCTCCAAAAATATAGATTAAATAAACAAAGAATTAAAGAAAAAGAAATCAAATGTAAAAAAATAAATAGATTATATAATAAACAAAAATTACAATAGCCAAATTACAAAACCCCAGTAATAAGCAAACAAACACCACGTTTTAATTAATTTCTCAACTAATCAATGAATTTAAGGTTAGATAATGGCAAAAAAAAGTGTTTCTCAAAGCCTAAGGTGGCATGAAATTTCTAATTTGCTTCACAACCCAGAGACAGAGAGCAATATATTGTCTCGTAGGTGAAGATAAGATGGAAAATACTTGAATTTAAGAAGTTACAATCAGAGAATTTAGATTTTTCTCTACATTAGACTCAAATTCAATTGAACTTAATAGTTGCTGGTAAATTGATAAATTGTTGCAGCTCTGTAAAGTAAACTGGATAGCTACTGCTTTAGTTGATTTGACCTCGTTTTATCATTGAAGGGCAACTGATTTTTCCCTTTTCTATTATTCCTGACCTGATGTAATCCCCCTCCCCCCTTTGTATAATAGCAATCTCTGTTTTGTTCTTTTAGAGTGTACAGTTCTTTACCCTTTTACAGAGTGAGTCCACTGGGCTGTAGTCATATATATCAGTGTATCATCTGTATGACTGATAATCAGCGTTGTACTGTAGAATTTGGCCTAAAGGAGGAAAAAAATAGGTGAAGAAATTCCAGCAGGCACCTTAGACACAGTGGATGGTGTGAGCATACCAGAGGGACATGCACAGTGCAGGTAGTTGTGGTACCACAGGACTATAGACATTAAGTACACCCCGTGGAAAAGGCCCAGTGGCACGCTGCCAAATCCACAGTGGGGCACAGCTGGCACTCGATATGGGTATATGCACTCCTCAGTTATGTGGAACACACACACAAGTGCTCACATGAATGTATGCCTGTGAATGACCTTGTTGCAAGGATAATCAATTAAAGCAACTTATCAATCTCTGTATTGGACATTACGAGACATTGATCAGAAGTATGGGCCCGGCAGCCGAGCGTGACAGCATGTTGATTACACCTCAGCGTGGGTTCAAACGACGAATGACGGCGGCAAAGGTAAGGCAGCGGGTTCCACGGTGACAATACCAGCGTGTGCACATGATAGTGGGTTCACTTAACCCAATGTGAGGTAAGTGAGCCCCACGCAAAACAAGAAACACACCCTCAAATACACATTAAGACACATGTACACACACATGGAAAATAATAGAGTGGGGGGTGGGGGGCGCAGTCCCTTCATCACTGCCTTCCCCCCAAAATGCCTCAGCTGGTCTGCCGATCGTTCTGGTCCAGCACACACACAAACACACACACACACACATACACACCAGCATCTGATGAGTCAAACTCCCCATCTCAGACTAATCAGTTGACTGCACTAATTGCAAATGCAAATATGCAAATTTATATTAATTAATTACTCCACTAATTAGTTCTCTTGTCTTTTCAGGTAATAAATCATGGTGTGGTTGAGAGAGAAAGAGAGAGAGAGAGAGAGAGAAAGCAAGAGAGAGACATGGCAGTGATCTTTTGTCTGCTACAAATCCTTATCTCAGGTCTAAGACCCAACCTGCGATGTTTGCAGGACAGTTTTCATTAACACTGCCCTCCACAGAGGCTCTTTAGAACTTTAGCTTTTCACCACCATTTGAGCCGAGTTAATGATTTCAATTGATATTTTTATGTGTCATACTTCAAGGGTGGAAGCTTTGTAATTTGAAAGGTATATCAGATAGCAGAGGTTGGTAAAGTAGGGTGTCTTGCTGACAGTTCTTGCCTGTCAGCTCTTTTAATTATCACATTATCAGCTTTTATAGGCACGGTGCGTGGTGTGGAGCTGCAAATGAAGGCACCACTGATCGCATGCTGAGTTGCAAGCGTTTCTCAATTGATGTCAGCAGTTAAAGAGAGTTGGTTGCGATGAGGAGTGAAAGGTGAAGTGGAAGAGGAAGAGGATATGTGGAGGAACGGTAATGAAACATAACTCCATTCGAGATCTTTGTATTCACTGCAAACGTCAACATCATCAACATTTTAGTGTTTTTTTTTTTTGTTTTGCAAAACTGTCTAAAATTAAAAATGAATTCAGAGGAAACTGAGCTTTTTTCCCTAAGCAAACCAAGTCCTTTTTTTTTTTTTCTAAATCCTAACACTGACTCTGTAATGAACCTTGCAAAGTTAATTGTCAGTTTCTCAGCTATCTAACCACTCTATTTATATTTCATTGCCTTAGACCACGGCACACGCACAAATGTCAAAACACAATGACTAAATAAGGAAATGCTTAAACAAGTTCACCGGTCACACATACAACTGCAATTAATTTATTTTGCTCATGTTTTGATAACTAACTGAATAATAAAAGTTATTTTTCTCCAACAAACCATTATTGGGCATCCTATTGTTATTGTTTATCTGTTATTTACCTACAAAGGTCCCACTTGCGACACAAGGAGGCCTGGTCAAGATGACAGTTTCACATAGAAACATAAAAAAAAAAAAAAACAGAAAAGTAGAAGAGAATAAGACAAAATAAAAAAAAAAAAGTAAAAATGAAAGCAGAGAGAGAACCAGTGACATCTCTAACTCAAGGTGAGGTCCAGTTTTATAGTATGTTTCTTTCATGACTTGTAAATCTCAATCAGTAAGTTTTCTATAAGTAGGAATTAGTCAGAAAGACAGAAATAAACATCTGTTTTAATCAGACGTAGACACCAGTAGGATGTTTTATAAACTGTCATTATCATCAGAACTCAGCTCCAACAGTAACTAATGGGTTCCATCAGGTTTATCAACTAAAATGACTGAAACAGGACAGTTTAGTTTGGTGTTCAGTTCCAGATTTATAGATCAATTAGTGACTTTGATGATCAGTGGAATTTATTTGTGTAATTTAGAAACTACTTTCAACACAAGGGGCAAGGAAAGCAGCATTAAACTGAAACCAAACAGGAAGCATCTGATAGTGTAATTCTACTGATGACTATGAGATAGTGCTAAAAAAAGCTCTGTTTTCCATTGATGGGATGTACAGTGAGCTTTTCTATAACAAAAAAAATAAAAATAAAAAAAATAAAAATAGGACCAATGGCCCTGTAGCTTACCGGCCAAATTAAAAAGCTTTGGGAAATGTATCCAGATGCCATTTATTATCACCCAGTTCTGTGTATTTATTATACCAAATCCAGAATCAGATCCGGATCCAAATAATTTCACTAACTTTTGTTGACATTATCATAAAGAAGCTGTATACCAAGTTTGAAGTCAATCAGAATTGTAGTTTCGGAGAAGAAGACGACTGAAATTTTGTAACGGACGACAGACGACGACAGACGCCGCATGACAACAATAGTTTACGGCCTCTCAGCCGGTAAGCTAAAAATCAGTTGTTTTTGGATAAATGATAAATGTTAGAAACAGTGTTCTTAAGCAGCCTGTGATGTTGGGCTTTGATTGAGAAGCCAGTACGACAGCTCACCCTCCTGTAAAGGTGGACTTTCAGAGCTTCTGTTCATTGAATAAGACATCTTTTTCTGGACAAACAGCTCCACCATAGTTGTGATTAACATGTTATATAATCAAGACAAAATGAAAAACTGTCAAATGAAATTAAATGTCAGTACGCTGGTATTTAAAATTAGTTCACCAGCCCTTTTGTCCAAATATGGTTATTTCTGGCCCTTAAAAAAGTTACAATGGCGACGGCAAAACACCTCAAAATGGCAGCTCAAAAACCAATGTCACAGAGGATCCACGTGCTTCTTGTTTACAGTCTGTGATCTAGCTTCTAAATAAGACCAAATATATATATATTTTAAGTATCAATAGGTGATACTGGCTCATCCATTCGCTGTCAAATTTTCCTGCTCCAAACTATTGTCTGACACACTGTGATTTTACTTATGTAGATATGTACATAGACTGTAAACTATTATTATTACTTTTGTATTGTTTTTACACTATCTTTCTTTACTCAACTCAACTTTATGTACAAAGCACTTCAAAAACAACACAGTTGGCCAAAGTGCTGCACACAGTCAATTTATGCAGAATGCACAACTTATATATATATACATTTTCCCTGCACTTTATCCTGTTGCTGCCTTCATTAATTTCCCAATGGTGGGTTGAATAAAGTTTAATCTTTTTAAAAATCCACAGCCCACTATCCTGTGGACCTCTAGCTACAGCTATAAAAAATACAAACCCATGTTAAAAAGCTAAGATGAGCATCATTTGAGTTCAGAAAATGGATTTTGTGTCTGAACAAAAAGTGTTGACTATATATATGAATAGAGATGTTTATTGGCAAGAATCTGGCGATATGATACAAATCACAATACTGGGATCATGATACAATATATCGCAATATATCATGATATTGTTAAAAAGGCAATTTTTTTGTTTCTTTTTTTAAAAATGATCATTTCCTGGAAGAATTGAATTACACCAGCAATATGCACAAATACGAAACACATTTTTAAAATTATTATCACAACAAGATCTACTGCTATATCGCAAACTGTTCCTGTATTCAAACTTAAATTCTGTTTTACAGACATTACAGTTTAAGATCCTGTTCAAATGTTCATATTCTATTAGTTCAGAACTAACATCAGAACAGTATTTTTGTCCCAACAAAGGAACTAACATCTGCCTCTCAGACAGTAAAAAGTGCTTTTAGGATGCGTCAAATAACCATTATTTAATAAAACGGTGTTAAATAATAATAAATAAGGTATAAACAATAAAGAAAAACAAAAGACAAAAATGAACCTCCGTCATATCTGAATTTGAATACCTGAAAATATCGATACAGTACTTTTTTAATATCGATACAGTATTGTGAAATGAAATATTGCGATGTATTGCAGAGCCGATATTTTCTAACACCCCTATATGTGAATATGTGAAGAAGAAAACTGACATTATTTAGCAAATATATGAACTATGGAAATAAGACATGTTCTGGGTGTGTCTACTGATTCACCCAAAAGCTCTAAATCAGACTAATCTGTATCGTTGCAAATTCAGTTCATTTTGTTAATGGCTGTATCTGTACTATAACCACATATATACTATAATCCACACTATATAAAAATAGTGTCAGTACATAACATAACACAAAGTGGACCAGTATCATGCTGGTTTCAGCTGGGATAACACGCCAAGAGCCCCCACCCAGCGATGGTATGCAGCATCACGGATTTGTGCAGACGAGGGCTGAGGATTGTGGGACTGATTACCAGAGGCCAGGTCCTGGACTGGTGTCCTCCAGCTGTGCTGTTCTACCCAATTAGAAACTCCATATGCTGCCCCACTCAGCTGCTGAGTGGCCACACCTCCCACCCACACAGGTGGGACCATGCTATGTGTGTGTGTGTGTGTGTGTCTGTGCGTTCTTTTGTTGCTGTTGTTTATCAACACCTTGCCCAAATCCTCTGGTGAACCATAGAAGGGAAAGTTCCTCATCCTCCTATTTTTTTTCGGGATCCACGAACACATATTACAAAAAATCTGTCAGCTGTAGTCATCTCACAGATCTCATTTAATTCTGTGTGATGGTCACCTGCTGGAATACTTTCTTAATTCCAGCTCATCTCGTCACACCACACATAAAACAAAGCGAGTCCCACAGTCACTACTCCTTTGATAAAAAAAAACAAAAACAAAACACACACACACAGGTATTTAGGTGGGTGGCATAGATGTGCTAATAGTATTAAAATATGGGGACATGAATAATGGATATGTTTTTGAAAATGTATAATGTAAAGATGCTAGTCCCGTTTTCAGAAAGAGATGGGATGCAGACGTGAAATGTTGCTGGAGGCACCCGTTCTTTCAAAGCACAATCTGTTCACACACGTTCAAAGTGGCTGTGGCAATCTGTTGTGGTAGAATGCGACACTTCCATACACAGAAAGTGATAAGATAAATAAAAATGTGTCAGATATCATGTTTAAGTAAGAGCTGAATGTTAGTTTTATTGTTTTTTTTTTTTTTTCTGATTAACTATACTAATTAACAATTGAAAAAGTGAAGTAAGCACATAGACACAAAAGTATATGACTTATAGCTGCAGTTGACTCGAAAGTATAATGTTCAGTGAGAATTATCTCAAAAGGCTCAATAAACAACATTTCTGAGGTGTTTATATTTGTTTCCATCATGCATGATTCCATCGACTTGCCAACTTTTACATGTTTTTTCTTTCTTTTTTTTTTCATAGCAGCTCTGCATATTTTTGAAGTTGGGATGATTGACAGCAGCCGCAGTGTCGTTTTCTCACCTAATCGACACTCTCGGTGTTGACATGATTTCTTTCTGCTTCTCCGCTCATCAACTTTCCTCAAATTCCTGTCGGCTTGCTGTGTTTGAAACCACTTATTAGCATGGTCTTAACATAACGCCAGTGGAAGGGAGTGTGACAGCCAAGTTCAGCTCTGGGAGGCCATATTTACAGGCAAGGGAAAAAAATATTGACATTATCTTAGACTTGACAGATTTTCACAGAGTCGTACTCACTTTTTTTTTTTTTATTGAAAATGTTGCAAGAGTTGAGCCATTACTGATATAGTAGTTTTTAAATGGCTGAATAGAGGATGTTTTTCATTTGAAGTAACTGTAAAAACAGAAAAAAGACCAAAAAAAAATCTATAACAAGTACATCCACCCCTGGCTGCTCAGTATAACTCCACTGCTTCACCACTCTAATGAACTCCATTGTAACGTTGCTGGAAATATCTCAACATGACACCATGCCATCTGTGTTTAACCAGTTTTAGCAAGAACAAGCAACATGGTGTTGCAGTGTTAAATTGGTTTGAAGTTGGTTTGCTGCATGATGAATTGCAGCTCAGTACAGAGTCAACACAACGCAGAAAGTAAGTATTCACTGAGAAATAGGCCTAAATCTTTGGGGTTTGTTACTTTGAATGATTCTACTCTGTTGTCGTCACCAGTCATCGTCTGTCATTTAATGCTCACGAGAACAGGATAAAGAGACAATAAACAGAAACCTCTTCATACGTTATATCATATCATGTATTGTTAAAGGATGGGAATCAAGAACTAGTCCCAAGTTACCCAATTTATTGTAAACTGATGTGTTGCCTTCAAGGACCTATGTAAGTATGTGCTTATTTATTTATTTACTTTTCTGGTATGTCAATCAAGGTTCTAATAGTTTTGGATTTTTCATTATAGTTTAGTTTTATTTAGTTTTGACTTTTTTTTTTTCTCTAATTCAGTTAGTTTTAATTAGTTTTTAGAGCAAGTTTGCTAGTTTATATTAGTTTGCGTTTTCTTCTAAATGCTTAGTTTTAGTTTAGTCTTATTTTTTTCATGTCTTCTCAAATAAATCCCAGACAGGACTCTGCGGCTTTCTCTCAACTTTAGTCTACATGTTTCCAGGTAGAGCGGGAATGAGAAGATGACTCTAAACCACAAGTGACAGACCGTGAAGTGTCGTATGGTGCCGCTAGCTAAAGTTGCTCAAATGAAATAAATCGATTTCGTATCAATCCGACATTGACAAAGACAAAAACTAAGGGAATTTTATCCATAATTTTTATACGTTTTAGTTAGTTTTGTAAACACACAATACAGTTTCAGTTAGTTGTTTTTTTCTTTTAATTATAGTTTTTATTTATTTCAGTTAACAAAAATGTTTTTTCAATTCCAGTTTTTCGTCATTTTGTTAGTTTTCGTTAACGATAATGACCTTGATGTTAATATGGGTGTGTATGTGAGGATGACAAGTGAGGTTAATTACTCAAAAGAGATCTAAGGGACTTGATTTTTCATATATTACGCTGATGGGAAGCTAAAGGATAGACTGTTGTCTGGAGAAGGGATGGGACTAAATAAGTTATAGCTACTTCCTCCCACTCCTTTTCAAATGTGCAAATGAAGTCATACTTTGCTTTCATGTAAAAGTTTTTTTTTTTTTTTCCATGATTTCTTACTATTTGTTTTCTAAGGGCTAAGTCAGATTACTTTGTTTTGTCGCATATTCAAAATAAACTAAAAAAAAAAAAACAATGATCATAACAAAATCTGTCTGTGCTTTATTACACTTTACTGCTGCCATTGAGTGTATTCTGCTTAATTTTAACTGTTCAATTTTAATGATTATAATGTTTATGCTTTTAGTTATTTATCCATTTATTAATGGGGTCTGTTTTTAGCTATTATAGTTAGTTATTTATTATGTTTGCTGCTGGATCTTGGAAACAAATTTCATTTCCAACATGTTTTTATGTTTGATATGACAGCGAATTGACCCTTGAACCATTTTGTCTGAGTCACTGAGCCTGTTTACATGACCATAAAAGTCCGATAACTGGGAGTAATCGGATAATTGTAATAATTGGATCTGACACGTTTACATGCACTTAAATGTGGTAATCTAAAAACCCTGGTTTAGACGCTCCAGTCCATTATCAGGTTTCTTTTGGAGTACATATACATACATGGTGATGATAGACTCAAACTTCCTGTTATTGTCTTCCGCACATGTTTGACTATGTAACATCTGTTCTGTGATTTTAATTGTGTTTACACATGCGTAGACATAAAAGAACTAAATAAATCAAATTAACCTGTATACATGTGTGAAGACATCAGAGTATTGGGGACAAATCCAGGTGGGTTAATCTGAATTCTCATAATCAGATTACTGCTGTTATCTGATAAAGCATAGATTATTCTGTTTACACTGAGCCCGTTTACATGACCATAAAAATCTGGTAACTGGAAGTAATCCGATAATTGCTGTAATCAGATGCGACACGTTTACATGCACTTCAGAAATGCGATAATCAAAAAATCTTGGTTTACGTGATTCAGACCATTATTTGATTTCTTTTAGATGTTATGACATAAGACATACACTTCCTGTCATTTTCAAAACATCCAGTCTTGTCTTGTTGACCATGGCAACGCCTACGGCAGTGGTTCCCAACCTTTTTTGGCTCGTGACCCCATTTTAACGTCACAAATTTCTGGAGACCCCAGATTTTCAAAACGGAGACTTTTTTTTTTTGTTTTTTTGCTAAAATTAATTTGTTTTTGATCATATAATAGTTTGCTATACTATGTTGCAAATAAACGTTAATTTTAGACAACACTTAGACTACATAATGTAAATTTTCATTAGTAAGTTTTCATTTTTTAATTTTTTTCCCCCCAGTTATTAGAAATTTCAGGCAACCCCACGTGGGGTCCGGACCCCAAGGTTGAAAAACACTGCATTAACTGCTCCCAATCCCCTTTTTAAGTTGTTTGGTATAATCTGTTCTTTCTCAAACTGATAAAATCTTGTGCCACAAACATCTTAAGACAGTGTACACATCTGAATAAAGAGGTTAACCCAGTGGTTCCCAACCTTGTTTGGCTCCTGACCCCATTTCAACGTCACAAATTTCTGGCGACCCCAGACATTCAAAACTGAGACAATTTATTTGCTAAAATGTATGTCTTTTTTGATTGTGTAATAGTTTGTTATAATATGTTGCAAATAAACATTTATTTTAGGCAACATTTAGGCTATATACTGTACATTTTTATTAGTAAGTTTTAATTTTTTAACAATTACTAGAAATTTCAGGCGACCCCATTTGAATTCCTGGCGATCCCACGCGGGGTCCCGACCCCAAGGTTGAAAAACACTAGCCTACGGTGTCAGTGTTAGCTGTCCTAATGTAAGAGCTAATAAGACTGCAAAATAAATTACATGTTGGTGCCACCTTTCATTTCATTTCATTGCTTGTTTACCTTTTTCCTTAAAGGTCATGTTGTCACTGCATTACTTCCGTTCATACAGACTTTTTTTTTTTTTTTTTTTTACATATGTGCAGATGTAAAAAAAAAAAAAAAAAAAAAAAAAGAAAGAAATCAGATTAACCTGTATACATGCGTGAAGACATTGGAGGTTTGGGGAGAAATCCAGGTGTGTTATCTGATAAAGCACATTAGATTATCCTATTTGCATGGTCACTTAAATAATCTGACAACTGTAATCTGTGCACGTAAACAGGCTCACTGTCTGCATCTGGAAACTGGAAAAGGAAGAATCAGGTCAAATCACAGCATGTACTTTGCAGTATTTTGTCACATGCACGTCATTTGACTTCTGTACTTCTGATGTGTTGTGATTTTTATGGATTAAAACTGTATGTTTTGAGTATAACCCAAGTGTAAATGATAAATATACTTGTATTTCTGTAGTGCTTCTCTACCTTAATGGTACTTAAAGCACTTTAAATCTGTCATCATCAACCATTCACACACACACATGCTTTCACACATTCCCTTGGATCGACATGGGGTTCAAGTGTTTGCTCATGGACAAGCTCCTGGGGATTGAATTGACAACTTTCTGGTTTTTGAACAACATCTTAAAACCCTACAAGCAGCACACCACTTTACAAATCATTTCACACATCAGTGTTAGAATTATGTCAAATAAATACATTAGTAGTGGTTGCTATATTTGGTCAAAAGTCAAAATAAGTGCCAGAAATAACGATCTCTATGTGTTTGAAAGGATCAGCACAGAGCAAAGAAGAGTAAAATGAGGAAAAAGGCAAAAGAGTGTTGCAAATGATAAAGATAATCAATAATAATCAGAATGTTAGTCAATTTGTGGAGTTGAAATGGCATTGTGTCTGTATAGGATTTGTATTTTTGGAATCAGAGCATTTGAACTTCTTTCTTGGCTGTTATTTTCTGCATTGTTTGTATTTTTATGGGGCATTTTTTGTTGATATTTGCTACCGTTTTTGTGCCTTTTTTGTTTTCAGATAAATAAATACATTCATATTCAATTCACAAAGCCTCTCTGTAGGCTGAAATGAAAAGAATGATTTTCTTTAATTTCCATTTTTTAACAAACATTTTTGATCAGAATCTCCTGTTAAATCCTGCAAAACCTACACCATAATACATTGTTATTGTGTGAAACATGTGATCCCAGCCTATCATTGCCCCCTGAGTCCAACTCCATGATGAGAGCTGGACCTTCTTTGATGCGTGCATCTTTGTTTGTGTTTCTAACCCATCATCCATTGCAATGCTGAAGAATCAGGAGGAGTGATTGCCATGTTCCCAGCAGATCTTTGTCGGCGGTCGTCTGGGAGCTCAACGCCCTCTGCAGCTCGTATCATCTGCTGTTTGTCAGGATGCAAGAGCTGTGATGGGGGTCTGCCCTGCCCCTTGCGCGCACCTGAGGGGGTTACAGTTGGCAGCCAGGACACTTCACCTGACAGCCTTTCAGAGAAGAACCGCTCAGCTGCCAGCAGAAAGAGCTTTTTCCTATTTGGGGGTCGGACCCTAGTCAAGATGAGGGAAGCTTGGCTCTTTAAGAGTTGGGCCAATTCCCAGACACACTAGCAGCTCGTGCCACAGGGCCCTTTGATTCTGGGCTCTCGATCAGTCACTCTAAACACAGCTCTGTGCTCTTTCCAATAGATAGACAAGGTTTAATTTTATTAAACAGCTTGATATGCAATGTCTCCTTTACATGCTGCATGATGTGGTCGTGTATAGTTAAGTGGGCAGAACATGCTGTCAGTTCTGGTTTGGCAGTGGATTCCCAAAACGCCTGTCATCCTGTAGCCTTGCTGTGACAACGTTAGATGTCATTATGTAATGATTGGTATGTTTTTTCAGGACTGATACTAATACTGGTTATTAGTAATCCAGAAGACAATAACTGATAATTGGAATTGAGGAATGTTTGCAGTAAATAATGAATTTAGAATAATTCTGAAAGCTTAATTTACATGTTAACTGTAAAATCAAATAAAGCTAAAAAAAAAAAAAAAAGTAGTGAAACTTTATCAAATTTGGGTCTGTAATAAAGAAAAATTTGGTCCAAAGTGTTGGTTTGCTGCAGTTCTGAGAGAATGGGTCTAACTCAAAAGGAGTGTTAATCTCTGAGCAAACAGTTCTACTTCAACACACTGTTTTACGTTCACTCCTCAGATTTCCTCTGGTTTAAATCTGGTAAATAACTGTATATAAACCCCTCTATATATGTAATTAAACTTTATCATAAATCTCAAAAACATTTGGCAGCCAACAGTTTGTCATTTGTCTTCCAGTTTATCTTATTAGAGTAGAAGGTTTAGTACATTTTAGCTGGCATGCATTAGCATGCATTATGTTTTATGTACATTTTTAGTGTGGATGTATGGATAAAATCTGTTTCATCTGTAACTTCTGCGGCTGTTGTCTTTGCCAGAACACTCAATTTTTTTTTCATGGTTAAATAAAGATTAATAAATTATCTGTGAAGTAGAGCATTTCCAAAAAAACACAGTGTAAATAGAGGACATTGCTCTAAAAACAGACAGAAAATGGTAAACGCATCAAAATGAAAGCCAGTGCCCATATTTAAATGAGCTAATATTAATAAACATCAGTATATTAATATCACCTATACCACTAATCAGAAAATGTGATCTGATCATCACTAATATTTCTGTAATTATTCTTACCTTTCTATGTTGAGCCACATGCCGCTCAACATACTTTATACTCCATCTGTTTGCAGCCAGGACAACAATAACCGATAGTTGTGTGTGTCAATCAATCTGTGGTTTATTTGCCTCCACATTTGCATGCATATATTCTACATATGTAATGCACAGTTGAGTGCATCCTACCCACAGGTGTGTTTTCTTTTGATGAAGGAGAAGCACACTGATAAGCAGGTAACATCAGAGCAGCAGGTCCCACAAGTGGCCGTGTGATTAAATCACACAGAGTGAGACTCAGGGAAGTCGGGTAATGAAGGGACAGGCTGGTGGATGCCTTCACTCCCTCCTCCTCCTCATCCTCCTACTTATCCACCACCAAGTCGTACTGGAGCTCAGCCCAATTAAGCCCAGGACAGGAGGTTGGGTGGAGCTCAAATACCAAACACACCAACACCAACACTGCACGCATGAGCAAACCGCATTTGCACATGCATGAGAGCAATAAGGTGTTTACATGTCGCCTTTGTTAAGTTCACCTTTAAAAATCCACACTTTTCGTGGAACTTTTAGACTTAAGGATGAGCTAATAACAGAAGATCTGTGAGGACTTTATCTGAAAGGGGATGTATCTACTTTCTCTGTTAAAACACACCTCACACCCCTAGCCCTTAAATGACCCTGTAGATAGTCAAAGGTTAAAAGTGTAAGTATTAACAGACAAACCTGTGGCAGCAAACATACACAAATGAAAAATCCGCAAATGAGCTTCAGTGTGCCAAAATGATGAATAACTACAACAGGACACATAGTTGTGTGTCTCCGCCCAACCTTGACTAGAGTTAATACCATCATTAAAAAAGTCATTTGCACATTTCACTTCCAAGCAAATTGACTATTTAACAGAGTAATAAGCAAAAAACAAAAGCTCAGTAAATCAACACTGAGCCAAAGCAGAAAAGCACAAATCTTAGCAGTCTCACCAATTTTTTCTCTCAAGTCAAAAAAAAGTAAACATTAAAAGCTCTTTAAAATACTGTTGATGTCTTTTGGTTACAGGCAGTCCACATTCTCATGCCTGGCAATGGTCTTTTATGGCGAGGGACCTAATACAAGATTTCTGTTCTAGTGCAAACACAGTGGCCATGGGCACCAAGGAACAGCTGCCGTATAATTGAATTAACATTCGCCTTCTGCTTCGGCACTCAGCTCTGTGCTGAAAACTCATACGCATCCCTCCACAAGCTCCATCAACCTGCCCATGAATATGCATGCTACTTGAGATAAATATGCACTCACCGTCTAATGTTTGTGGAGTTGCCTATATGGCAAATAAAGAGCTATACACACCCTGTGACATGGTATACATCAAGTCAGTTTTTAGTCATTTTTAGTGCTGTGGGCCCTCGGAGGCTGAGACTTGGTGGAGCTGCAGTGGCATCTGAAGTCTAACAGAGACATCTAGTGGACTATTGATGGAAACTGGGAGATGAGTCGATAGGACATGGACAGATGCACAGTGCATCAGCTTTGGTTCTCCTTAAATGTAAATGGGCTGTTTTTTTAACATTTTCAGCACTAGTAGGTCAATTGTTTTTTGTTCGCTGCCTAAAATCACCATTCAGTTTGTATGTAAATCAAATTTTTTTAATTTATTTTTATTTTAGTTGTTACGTTAAGATTTGATTCACATCTGCCACACTACAACTATCATTTTCATTTTTAGATGTACAGCTCTGGAAATAATTACAGAGCTGAACAAGACAAACTAGAGAAAGCTAAAGTACAAATGACTTGTACAGGCATCATGGTTTACAAATCTAAGTCCAAAATGTGGCAAAACACATAAGATGTTTGCGTTATGAATTCAATAAAAAAAATAAGCTGCTTCAGAATTAATAGAGGAGAAAGGTTACATAAAAATTAAGATGCTGTTAACACTAACAATCTGAAGAGAATATTCTAAAAACTGAATATCAAAAGGTCATTTGAAGGACTACTGAATTTCTATCATTTCTAAATTAGAGGTGGTATAATTATTCTCAAAATATGTATATACATAAAATGTACTCTGATTTTCAATTTACCAATATATATATTATAATAATATGAATGTGTTACCTTATTTAGAACCTTGTAATATTATGTGAGTGCAGTCTTAGTGCAGTTTTCCCTTACATTGTTGATTTGGAGTGTACACAGATTAACACAGGGATAATTATTTACAATATTTATTTGTGAATTATTTTTCATATTAATACTTAAGGATACCTTGATAAGTTTGTAAACTTGGTGCCAGTTGGTCCAAGCCATGAGGCAGCACAACTGGCCCACATTACAACGTTCCTTCCACCAAACTTCACCATGAGCAGGATGTTCTCATGTTGGTATGAGGTGCCCTTTTCACGTCACACATAACCAGTCTTCCTCTGTGGTGTCCTGCCTGTTCAGTCATGTTCATGTGGTAGATGTATAAACAGAGATGTTATCCTGTATCTGTGACTCCCGGGATCTTTTTTACCTAAATGAGTATTCTGTGTTGTGTCCTTGATTTGCCTGGGCATCCACTTCAAGGGAGAGAAGCCACAGTATTAAATTGTCTCCATTTGAGGACAGTCTGTGGACTGGTGAAACTTAATCTCTGAGTTTCAACAATTCTTGAAATTCTTGATGATCTTTGAAGGTCTCTTTTTTTGTTCTCATCAGCAGGTGCTTTTAAATTTGAGTGTTTTTCCATGAGTAAAAGTATCTCCACATTTTGCTCAAATCTCGTTTGGTTGATTGGACTTGAGCTTTACAAACTCCTGACTCCATTTAGCTCTTTTTGGAGTCATAATCCTAAAATATCAATTACATTTTCCAGCAACACCATGTGTGTTTAATAACTGTCTTCAATAAAGGCATGAAATATTGTTGGATGTACTTATGTGTTGTTTGTGTAATATTAGATTAACAATACTTTGTTGTGTCTGATACAAGTCACATGTATAAAACCACATACTTTTTCTTGCCACAGCATGTTTAGTCCAACAGTTTAGTTTTGCATGTATTGAAAAAGTGGAAAAAAAAAAAAAAAAAAAAAAAAAAAAGTTTTGCATGTCATAATCACAGAGTACAATTATATACTTGACATTTGGGTGCAGGTTGCCATTGGGTGTCAGTTTTCATAAGTGCAACATTTCAGATTGATCTGAAGAAATCGCGTTGCATGTCACGCCTTTTCTTATGGCATTTTTCATGCTATACATATGCAGTTTCATCCTTTCACATGTTATTCAACACCATTTGACCGTGTGTCAATTTACGCCAAGATCTCTGGTTCACATAACCGTAATCTCTAACCCTAACCACTAATCGCATGGTATCTGACGTAGCATGACCACACACACGGAAAGCTTGTAATGTGTACAGATAACATGCCAATTAAAAATGGCGTGCATATTTACACAATTCATGATATCATGTTGAACATTTCTAAAAGTTCAGAGTTGGTAAATCAATGATATGGACTGATGAAGAAAATATAGCCAATGTGCACCGACTTATTCTGTTAAGTGAAACCAGTGTCAAAGTCCCCCATTTCTGAAAAAAAGATAAACAAAACAAAACAAAAACACAAAACCTAGAGGATCTGTGAATTAACCCTCCTCAACATTACTTTTCAACAAGAACAAAAACAGTCAGTTTACATGTGACCAAAAACTCACTGACTAGGAGCATCCTACTGTACAGACTCTGGCTTATTGAATATTAATATAAATAATCATAAACAGTATGTAAGTGGTGTTGCCGTGGCCCACGCATGTATGACAAAGGCCTGCGTCAACGATACATGGAGTCCCAGGGACAAGAAATGTGCACAAAACTCAAGAGCACGACTTCAAACACACTCAAATGTCGATGAGCTCTTTAATCCAGAAGGAACACAAGAAAGGCAGGACACTAAACTCAAAAAACACACTATCACAAAATAACAAAGCTTAGAAATCTACACTAGGAAGAAACAGGCTGGATTGCTTGAGAGATAAACCAAGACAAACTGGCACAAGGACAGGGAGGCAGACAAACTAAATACACAAGGGAGGTCAGGAGGATTGGAGCACAGGTGTGAGTACATCAGGGCGGGCAGACAGTCACTGAGGCAGGAAACACACAGGGAGGAAGTGTAAAACTGACATAAGGAACCAAGTAAATAATATAAAATATAACAGGAAGTGAACCTAAGAATCCAGAAACACCACCACAAAAGACTTGACACCCAGTCCAGGTAAGAGCCGTTCAGATCAGCGAAACTAAACTGAAAGCTGTCTGAACTGTACACAAACCACACTTCTCTACTAATAAATCAACATTTCCTACCTGACTCATGAATCACTTTGCTGTAGAAAGATGATTTGAACATGTAACTTTGTGTGTGACCAGGCCAATGGGTCACAGAACGCCAACCAATGGGAGCGCAGCGTCATGGAACGCCAGCCAGTGAGAACGCAGCGTCACAGAATGCCAGCCAATGAGAGCGCAGCGTCATGGAACGCCAGCCAATCAGAGTGGAGCGTCACAGAACGCCAGCCAATGAGAGTTCAGCGTCACAGAACACCAGCCAATGAGAGCTCAGCGTCACGGAACATCAACCAATGAGAGCGCAGTGTCATGGAACGCCAGCCAACCAGAGCGGAGCGTCACGGAACGCCAGCCAATGAGAGCTCAGCGTCACAGAACATCAGCCAATGAGAGCGCAGCGTCACAGAACATCAACCAATGAGAGCGCAGCGTCACGGAACGCCAGCCAATCAGAGCGGAGCATCACAGAATGCCAGCCAATGAGAGCACAGCGTCACAGAACATCAACCAATCAGAGCGCAGCGTCACAGAACGCCGCGTCACAGAACGCCTGCCAATGAGAGCTCAGCGTCACAGAACATCAGCCAATGAGAGCGCAGCGTCACAGAACATCAACCAATGAGAGCGCAGCGTCACGGAACGCCAGCCAATCAGAGCGGAGCGTCACAGAACGCCAGCCAATGAGAGCACAGCATCACAGAACATCAACCAATCAGAGCGCAGCGTCACAGAACGCCGCGTCACAGAACGCCAGCCAATGAGAGCGCAGCGTCACAGAACATCAACCAATCAGAGCGCAGTGTCACAGAATATCAACCAATCAGAGCGCAGCGGCACAGAACGCCAGCCAATGAGAGCGCAGCGTCACAGAACATCAACCAATCAGAGCGCAGTGTCACAGAACGCTGCGTCACAGAACACCAGCCAATGAGAGCGCAGCGTCACAGAACATCAACCAATGAGAGCGCAGCGTCACAGAATATCAACCAATCACAGCACAGCATCACAGAACGCCAGCCAATGAGAGCGCAGTGTCACAGAACATCAACCAATCAGAGCGCAGCGTCACAGAACGCCAGCCAATGAGAGCGCAGCGTCACAGAACATCAACCAATCAGAGCGCAGCGTCACAGAACGCCAGCCAATGAGAGCGCAGCGTCACAGAACATCAGCCAATGAGAGCGCAGCGTCACAGAACATCAGCCAATGAGAGCGCAGCGTCACAGAACATCAACCAATCAGAGCGCTGTGAGCGCAGCGGCACAGAATGCCAGCCAATCAGGGCAGAGCGTCACAGAACGCCAGCCAATGAGAGCATATAGAAGTTTCTTCTTCTTTCCTCGTATTTCTTTAGACGTGTGTCTTACATGTGGCTCTGACAACTTTTACTCGAACCTCGCTTGTTTCGTGTCAGCGATTCAAAGTCCGTCTTAATTTCCTCCTCCGCAAAAATGCTCAAAAGAGCCTGGACCTTGTCGTCCGTCCACTTCTCGTAGCTTCTCCTTTGGTCCATTTTCCGAATTATCAAAAAATAGCTTGTATAGAATAAATTAAATCGCGCGCATGAACGGAATGCGGAAACGCTGCCAGTGTAGTCCACCACTGTGCGCTCTGCTGCACACAGCCCCACCCCAAGAATTCCTAGTATTCTGAAAAGTACAACCTCCTAACCAGGAACCTCTTCGGGGGAAGTTTGGGACCGAGGCAAAGTTTTTTACCCGGGTAATTTTAGGTGCAAACGCCCCGGGGTTTTCAAACTTCAGGATAATGCTCAAAGTTCCTGCGGGGAAAAGGGCCTATCGATATCTGAGCTAGCGTAGAGGCGGAAACCACTTGCGATTAGCATCAGCATTGCGTTAAAATCGTTAACATTCTATTAGCATTCAATCTACACCGTATACAATGGTACGGATAATACCACGGTAAGCCCAAATACCAACAAACACATCGGTGACTCCGACTGGTTTTATGAATTCATCACAATGAAAGCTTTTTTTTTTTCATGACAGTTCACATCAACAAGCTAACTTTGAGGCCTAGCCTCTAGCATGTAGCTTACCGGAGTTCAGACAGAGGGCTCAGCCGATGAAGCAGCTCCTCTCATCACTGTAACACACACATGTCGTTCCTATCAAGCAAGCGAAGGGTTAGTTATATGATTCAAATGGATTTCTAATCATTTTGCGGCTTCTACACCGTATTTTCTCACCAGGGCTGGTCAGTTTGTTTATCTGTGGGTACTCTGCTCAGTGACTGGGCTCAGACTGTGCACGCGCTGCGTGATCATGGTAATGACCATTAAGTCAGTGTGCCGCCTAGTGGCGGAGCAGTGGTAACTACATTTAAATCACAGAAGTAAGTCCCTCCAGGATTTCTTTTTTGATTCTTCTTTTTTTTTTTTTTTTTTGATTGTTGCGGCCTAAAATGCCTGATTTTGCGGTAGCTTTTCCAAAAAATTGCTGTGAAAGTTGCGATGATTTGAGGCTTCTTTTATTAAAGTCAAAGGAACATGGGCATTTGCAAATTACCTAGAACAGTCTTTTTTGAGTTTTTACCCTTAAAAAGCACAAGGAAGCAATTATTTTAAACAAAACAGACTTTTTTTCATTCATTTATTTATTTGTTTTGAGCAGCCAATGAGAGCAGAGCGTCACAGACTACCAGCCAGTGAGAGCGTAGCATCACAGAATGCAAGCCAATGAGAGTGGAGCATCACATAACGTCAGCCAAAGATAGTTGAGTGTCACAGAACGTCAGTCAATGAGAGCGCAGCGTCATAGAACACTAGCCAATGAGAGTGCAGTGTCAGAGAACGCCAGTCATTGAGAGCGCAGCGTCACAGAACATCAACCAGTCAGAGCACAGCGTAACAGAATGCCAGCCAATGAGAGTGCAACGTCACAGAACGCCAGCCAATGAGAGCACAGCCTTACAGAACGTCAGCCAATGAGAGCACAGTGTCACAGAATGCCAGCTAATGACAGAGCAGCGTCACAGAACATCAACCAATAAGAGTGCAGCGTCACAGAACGCCAGCCAATTAGAGCGGAGTGTCACAGAACGCCAGCCAACGCCAGCCAATGAGAGCACAGCATCACAGAATGTCAGCCAATGAGAGCGCAGCGTCACAGAACATGAGCCAATGAGAGTGCAGCGTCACGGAACACCAGCCAATGAGAGCGCAGCGTCACAGAACGCCAGCCAATGAGAGCACAGCATCACAGAACATCAGCCAATGAGAGTGCAACGTCACAGAACGTCAGCCAGTGAGAGCGTAGCGTCACAGAACACCAGCCAATGAGAGTGCAGCGTCACAGAAAGCCAGCCAACGCCAGCCAATGAGAGCACAGTGTCACAGAATATCAGCCAATGAGAGTGTAGCATCACAGAACGTCAGCCAATGAGAGCTCAGCATTACAGAACATCAGCCAATGAGAGTGTAGCGTCACATAACGCCAGCCAATGAGAGCACAGGGTCACAGAACCTGAGAGCCTGATCCTTAGTTTTTCTCTTTCCTGTTGTGCTGTTGCACAGTTAGAGCAAACATGTTTTGTAATAAATAACTTATATATACAAATGCAATGTAGAACAACATCACTTTCATCCAAATACATGCAGTACATTAAATGTGTTTAGTAACCATGTAAATAAAAGTTAATTCACATAAGCTAAATATAGTTACTTATCTTCAACTCGATGTTCACTCTAATCCTCCTCCTGCTTTCAGCTCTGCTCTCTTTAAACCAGTGGTTCTCAAACTTTTTCCTTTTCCTCTCAAATCCAACAACATTGTAACAGTGGTGCAATTATAACTTTTATTGAAAGAAACATCAATTTTGTAACAATACTTTTTGGTTTTCCTTTAATAATTTGTTGTGCAAATTAAAAATAACTTAGATTTTTGCTTGAACAACGCAAATAAACTCAAGACTGCTCCCTGAGACAATATTTTTCCAAATAAAAATAGGAAACGAGCATTTATCTTACAACTATGACAATAGTTACTTTTTTAGAACAACTAACAAATTTTGGTATTAAAGATGAACATTTTAACAATATCAGTGGCTGCATTAAGCCCATTTACACTGCACATTTCTAAACATTAAAGTGCAAACTGTGCAAAAACAGAAACATGTCACATTTTTCTTTTCCAGTCCTTGTCCATTCTCCAAACCTAAACTCTTTGTCTAGTCTAGTGACAGATCACCATGGCAGTAGATTTGTTTGTTGTACATCCCTAAAATAAGCCCAGGGTGCTCCAATGCTAAAACATTAGTTCCACCTGCTACATGTTCTAACCTGAAGAAAAAAAAAGACCTAGGAGAGATTCCATGCCCCCACCGGCAAGCCTTTGCACCCCCCTGGGTGGAAAAGTTGTTGTGGGAAACACAAAATGACATGACCTGTCACATGACCCAACAGGATGTTCAGAAGGAGACACCTAGGGACCTTATATGGTCAAATCCAGGGTAAAGCCATGTAGGAAACTTTCCAGAACATTTAAAGGACAAGTGACACCTGTGTCACTGTGGGTTCTTCTCCAAGTTGAAAATACTTTTGATTAGGCAAATATATGAGCATGCAGTGCCTTTTGCAAACATTGTAACAGTGTTTCATGTCCTTTTGAAATTTTAAACTTTTGATATGCTCTTTTTTTTGGGCTACACAGGTAAACAACCTTTAGTCAAAAGAAGCTGGACACCAGAAGAGTCTGCTGCAGGAAATTCCTAGTGAGGAACCAGGATCCAGGGAAAATGGACTGTCAGCAGTGTATCGATGCAGAACCTCAAACCCTTGGTACCTCCAACATTTTTCCACACAGTGAGTAGATGAAGTAGATCTTTAAGTCATAACGGATTAAATGAAGTGATTTCCCCAAAACATATTCAAACAACACCAAACAGTTTAATAACGTCTAAAACACAATTTATGAACAAGCAGCTTGAAAAGTATGGCTTTGATGATTATACTATATTATTACGTAGCCTGTCTGTTAACACCTTAACCCTTTCATGCATAGTGGTCACTACAGTGGACAGTTATTCTATAGATTTTCTGTTGTGTATTCATGAGTTTTGTTGTTTTAGTTGCTGATCAGCCAATACAGAGGATGCTTATGCACCATCCCATACACTGCAGTTCATACTGTTACTGTAATTTTGCTGTTCTTTTTTTTAATCTTTTTTTTAAAAATGTATTTTCATTGTGCATCTCCAAAAGTGCAATATAAAAAAAGAAAGAAATTCAAATTTTATGATACAAGATTTTGTGACACACAAAATACCCCCCCCCCCCCCCCCCAGAACCAATGGCAACCCCATACCAACCCAAGTAACTTTGTTGTTCTTGATAAACCTGATCTGCAGTAACATGTTTGAGTGTCAATCAATTGCTAATAAAAATTGTGAATATAATAAAACATCAGATTAGCTGCATTAAAAATGTTTTCATTTCAGTTTTCACACAGTATATGACTTTCTGATATTGTGTTTTAAATGCATGTTTCTTTGCTTCAAAAGTTAAACACATGGTGTCCAGCTGAGTGGACATTTTTGAAACTATATACATATATATATAAAAAAAGGTTCATTTAAAAAAAATCAATCTCATTATTTTTTTTCATGCCTGAAGAGGAATAAAAACACTCAGGAAAAAAATCTTGACTAAGGTTCTCATAATTCATGCATGAAAGGGTTAAATATAAATTAGCATACTAGGTGGTATGGGTGGGATAGTTCAGTGAACTTGGATAAATACAGTGTTCCAGAAGGACAAAAATGGCCAATTGCAGGTTATAAATTTAAACAGAAATGGTACAAAACCGCCACCTAGTGACGCGTTAATGTCAGTGCTGCACAGTTGTCCAACCACAGGTTCCATTGGCTTACATACAGTACACTGAAAATAGTAAAGCGTTTAGAAAAAGTGGATCCTAAATGAACAGGTTTATATGAAGTTGGTTTTCTACCACAGAGGCTTTTCTCTGACAATATGAGGAGAGTTTTTCCACGTCATGCATCAGGCCTGTTCTCCCCTGACTCCAGTGTCTGTGGATGCTGCTCATTACCACTAGAGTCATGTGTCAGTACGTCATTATACGTCAAGCTTCATGTCAGGTGGATGTTTTACTTACATGATGCTTAGTTTTTCAGTGTTAAAAAAATAAAATACAATAAAATTCTATAACATAGTTAGCATTAATTATAAAATAAGTTTACATTAAAATGTAAAAACCACATTAGCAATAATTTGTCCAGTTTGAACCCTTTTCTGTGTGTAGTGGACTCCAGGCAGTTAAGACATGAAACAGGTGAAATGACGACACCCAGGTGCCAAATAATGTGTCGTATATAACCCAGTATTACACATGTTGCGACTTATAAAAAATTGCATTAACACATTTCATCTTCTTTAATGTGGAGCACATCTGGGGTCAGATTTAATAACACAGCACCAGTGCAAACCCTTGTGTGGTCTGAAAACTACTATCCACATTTTGGACAAATACAACACTTGACCTGGTTTTTGCGCTAAGCTGACAGAGGTTTTGTGTTCAGGAGAAAAGTTGTTTAGACCACCTTCACACTGTCCTCAGTGAAGGACCCAGTCTGTGGAGACATGGCACTGGTCCCCTGGTGGTTTTGGTTACCATGGATGTGTCCTGGTACATGTCATGTTCAGGGGCATCTGCTATATGGACAAAAATATTGGGACACATCACACCAACAACTTGTGGGACTTCCTGTTTGACATCATCATAATAAAGTATATGTCAATAATTGTCCTGATAAATATTTCTTTTAGTTCTTCATCAGGTTATAAAACCAAACACTTACTTATGGTTTAAAACACAGGTGTCAAACATACTCCTGACAAAATGTCCTTTCACATGAAACGTGAATAACTTGAACAAATATGATCAACCTGAAATGTCTAAAAGAAGCAAGTCCAATTTTAACAATATTCTGCCTGTTGCAAGATGTTTTGTGCCTTTGTGCCTATGTGTAAAAGATAAGTTGAGGCATAATATTTTTAAAATTGCACTTATTTTTCTCAAGAAATGTCAGTTTTTTTTAGGTTATTCAAATCTTTTTTGTTTGGATAGTTGATAAATGTAAATGTTTTGTGTATTTGTAGATCCACTGTGGTCTGTAAGTTGTAAGGTACATGTGTAAATAATAAACTATGGTGTTGAAATTACACTTATTTCTCTTATCCCGTCGCCAAGGCCCTTACTAAGCACCAAGTGTGCCTTTTTGGCACATTTGTGGAATAATGTCAAAAAAATTTTCATACAGTTTGTTTTTAATTCTTTTACACTTTTTTCTATTTCATCAACTTGAGCCGTAAATAAAAATATCAAATACTCAATAATTGTCACATTTTTTAACCCTTTAAATGCCGTGTTTGTAATGTAAACAAACCATTTTTTTTGGATGCAAAAAACACAAAAAATTAATTTTTTTCAATATACTACATAAAAAGTGGATCACATATTATTTGATTTTTGCAGCCTGGCTTATGTTAATGATTAACTCCAACACTGGTTAATTTGCATTATTATTTTTGGTGCTAGGTCAAATGTTCAAAAATACTAGCATCTGTCACCAAGTGTGCCAAAAAGATTTATTTTTCTGCTCTAATTTGATTTTATTTTTGTAAATCAAGGTCAGCCCTAATCATACATATCAAATAATCATTCATTTTAGATTTTTTTTTTTTAACCCTTTAAACGATCTCTTTTCATCCTGATGTCACTACATTTTTTGATGCAAAAAACATGTTTTTTTGTTTTGTTTGTATTTTCAAAATACTACATAAAAATTGGATTACATATTATTTGATTTTTGCAGCCTGGCATATGTCAATGATTAACAGCAACATTAACAACATTAATAAATTAATTTAGACCCTCACCTCTTAAATGAAGCCCAGATATCAGTAAAAGCAGCATTTATGCCTTAATGGCTTACAGATCAAAAACAGTGGTTCTAATGGAAGAAATAGTGCATTTTAGGCACACTTGGCAGACAGATGGTAGTCTTGTAATTTTCTTTTGTTTACAATGTGCACATTTTAGTTGGTGGCCAGAATTTTAAAGATCATGCAAAAATGAACAACTTTTGAATTCTAACCTTATTTAAATTGTGAAAAATAATATGAAGTGTTTTAACAATAAGTACAAAGTGTGCCTAAAAAGCACACCTGGATACCGGAGGGTTAAGACATTTCAGCTTGTTCATGTTATTCATATTTTTAAGGAAAGTTTATAGATGTAAATATTTTCACACTGTAAGTTGACTGTTTTCACTGTTATTATTGTACTGGTCCAGCCCACTTTAGATCATATTGGGTTGAACGAGGTCCCTGAACTAAACTGAGTCTAACCCCCCTGCCCCTGGTGTAGATGTTTGAGAAATGACGAGAGACAGACATGATCTGAGCCCTTTGAGTCCAGATTTATTGATACGGCTGTGCAGTCACATAGCATGGTGGCACATGCGGCCGCTTGGCCAGCATGGGATAGTGACACACATGTGCATGCACATACATGCGCACACACACACGCACACACATTCATGCCGATTCACTGTCTCGCATTCCATCTGTCAGTTCAGGGATGTAGTGGAAGGTTCAGTCAGGTCAGTGTTCCTGCTTTCCTGATTTAGCAGAAAAACTGACATTTGATCCGGTGCATAACCAGTAGTGATTTGATCTTCAGATTAATAGAATGTAAACATATTCAGCCTGATGGGGATAGAAAAATATAGAACAGTTGGATCCTTTAAGAAGAAAAGAAGTTCTTATTTGTTCATATGTGTTTGGTTAGTTAGAAGATCCACTGCATCGCTTTGTTGCTTCTTCAACATTTTCTCTCTCTCACACACTCACTTCCACACACACTCATTGATAGAGCAGGTCACAGTGAGGAGATCAGAAATGCACATTAAGTATTTTCTGGCAGTTTCACACACACACACACACACACACACACACACACGCACACACACACACGCACACACATGCTCACACACATACGCTCACACACACATACTTTACATCCGTCTACGTTCAGTCACTAAAACAGTTTGAGATCAGACTAAACAAGGAAACAAAGCATTAAACAAACAACAAATAATCTGTCCCATAGTAACCATTACAAAACACCATGTTTAGAAGTCTTTACATGTCATAAATACAGCTATGTTTCTGATTATGGTTGGTATAAATTCCTGTTAAATATTCATACAGTAGGCTATCACAGTAGCAAGTGAAAGATAGAGCAAACTACAAGACTGTACATATGTTGGTCCCTTGGTAGAGAAAATAGATTCTGCTTCACCAAGTATCAGGCAGGCTATTTGAAGGATGCAGTTGCTTTTCTGTATATGTAGTTCTATTTATAAATCTAATTTGCTAATTTACTTTAATTACGCTTTAAATTTACAGTTTTTGAGCCACTTTAAATTTTTTTACTGACTTCAGAGCTGGTGGAATCAAACATATCGAACAGACACACACACAGAGGAGTGACAAAATGAACAAGAAAAGGCTGAAAGGTGTACTTTCGGAGTCAAAAAATGAGCCAGTTAACATAAAACACACACTAACACTAACTGCACAAAAACAGCTAAAAAAAACCTTTCAGATTGTTAAGGAAAAAAAGCAGAATATACCATAAATATACTATTGGAAATACTATTCACTCTGCAACATCGAACTCCTGACTTTACAGAAAGACTGTGGTGAAAATAAAAGTCTTCAAAGTGTAATAACAGGAGGAGTTTTACTCGGTCCATCGACTGTACCTGGATTAACATGACATCACAAAAACTCATTTTCCTACATGTGAAGAATGTTAAATTGAAGGATATATATATTAGGCACACATTCCGCCAGCTGGCTTGCTAACCACTGACTGTATTTTTTATTGTATTTTTTTTTTTTTTAGGTAGAAAGTAGCATGGTTCCATTGTGTGAAAACCAGTATAACCCAGCATGTTCACTCTGTCATATAAAACCGGGGTTTCTCTTATTTATTTTTTTTCCCAAACAAAGACACTGAAAAGAATCCACATGGTTCAATAATTACTATTTATATAAATTTTTAAATGTTAAATTATTTTCCCTTTTTGAGCCCCATATATACACATATTACTTTATTTAGAAGTCTACACACGCCTGCTGAATGTAGTGATTTTTCATACTAAAAGTTTAAAATTAAGGAGAAAAAAGTGCACGTTTAGTAAAACATATTATGCAAATACTGCCAAAATGCTTCTTTCCTTTCAGTTACGACTATATAGTAAAAGCTGAAGCAGCACTGCAGAAGGTCAATATGTTATTTAATGCACAGTAAGCGATATTTGCATTGTCTATACACAACGTTACAAGCCTTAAAAAAACAGGAAGTGGATACACTTTGGACTCGTAGCCATCACGAAAGCCTGGTGGGTTCAGCTGGGTAATAGTCAAATGAGCATATTGTAAACACGTCGATTAAACGTAAAAGATGAAAAAACTAGCAAAAAAAATACCTATGGAAGAATTATCTCTAATGGAGCAACGATATTGACATTTTGCTACAGCTTAAATACACATAAGAAGGCATCGAGAAGTGTTTTTTTGACAGTGAAATGCACAACGAGGACACGAAAAATCAGTGACCGAGGAAATCAGACACATGTTCGTAGGAAACAAAACAACGTTATGAAAAAGGTAAACAAAAGAGTGTATATATTACAAAAACTTCAATGTATTCCTGTGATATGTCTGAAATGCAAAAGTCACGTTCTAATTTTTCACTACCGTATCTTACATTATATCCAAAAATATGGGCTGTAGTATTTCTGCTCCTCCTCAGGTCTGTGCGTGTACAAATGTTCAACAGTCGAGAGGACGAACACAGAGAACGATATAAACACAACAGCCTTAAAAAAAACGCGTAAAGTCCAAGGGAAGCATGAAGTAAACAAGTTGAAAATCTGAGCCACAAATGGTGGTAAGAAGACATTTTAGTAGCATCAGTGGACATTAGAGACCCCCAGCAGGAGCTTGTAAAGCACAGGGAGAAAGTAGAAGCATAATCAGTGATTTTTGGACTTTTCTACATTAAACAAGTGTGTTTACGACTTGTTAGTACGAGTTTCCGTCATGTACTGTACACATAATATACTGTATAAACCGCGTGGCAGCTCTATTCTGTGTTAAATCTGCAAACAGGAAAGTAAAATATAGGATCTGTACAATGGCTACATGTTGGCGGCTAAGCTAAACACACAAGTTGAAGTGAGGTTAAATATTGTCAAATGAAAAAAAACAAAAGCAACATTTTCAGTGTCAGTCTTTGAAAGGCTCCTCCTCTTCACTGTTGCAGCTATGAAATAGTTTGTAGGAATTATAGCAGGAAAAGAGGAATAATAATAATGCACACGGGTAGAGCCGCAAGCTCCAGGGAGAATAAACATGGGGAGGAAGAAAAAAAAAAAAAAAAGAAGACATGAAGAGGAATTGAAGGTGTCATATTCTTGTTGTCCTGCAGAGGGTGACAAAGCCCCATGAGTAGCTCTCCCTCCAACGTGAGTCAGACTTCTCCCATCCGGGTGAAAGTAGGTTTAGGCGGTGGTGCAGCAGATATGAAACGGTGTGGTGGAGACACTGGGCAGGTCGTCTACTCCATTATCTCAGCTTTAGGAAAACACAAGACAAAGATATGGAGGAATGAATCTGAGGAAATGCAGAACAAACTGATACCGTCTCCTGTTACTGATCAGATCCAGTATCGTGCTTTTGCTGTATGTAAAAAACAAAACAAAACTGGTTTAACCTCCTGAGAACTGGGAAAGTAAAAGTTTTGGCCTTTTCATTCATTCATTTGTTTCGAGCAGAAGAAAAAACAACATTTTTACGTGTACAAGGAACTAATATCGGAACAAATACTTTAATAAACAGGGGTGTAAGAAAATATCGGTATCGCAATATATCGCGATATTTCACTTCACGATACTGTATCGATATTAAAAAGTACTGTATCGATATATTTAGGTATTTATTCAAATGCAGACATGGCTGAGGTTCATTTTTTTTGTTTTTTAAGCTCTCTTTTTTTTTTTTTTTGTATCCTACAAAAGTACTATTGTGATATTGAATTCATAAATGTAGTTTTATGAAATTGATAATGCTGTTTTGTTAAATAATTTATAATTCAAGCATCCTAAAAGCACTTTTTACTGTGTGAAAGAGGCGAATGTTTGTTTTATTTATTGGAAATGCACAAAAATAATGTTCTGATGTTGGATGACTCAGGGACTGAACACTATGTGTTCTTTTCACAATAGAATACAAACATTTAGGCAGGATCTGAAACTGTAATGTCAGTAAAACATTATTTATTTATTCATTTATTTGTGTGTTTTTTTGTACTGGTGAAGCTGCATGTTAAAAATTTATTCATCCAAATGCTGCACTATAAGTTTTTCCAGGAAATAATCTTTAAAAAAAAAAGAAACAAAACAAAAAAATATCTCCTTGTTAACAGTGTCGTGATATATCGCAATGCATCGTATTGTGATCCTAGTATTGTGATTTGTATCGTATCACCAGATTCTTGCCGATACACACCCCTATTAATAAATAAAGGTGATCGAGACAATATAGCAATTGCCATGTACACTAGTAATAAAATAAATTCAATATGTACTGCTCAAGAAGGAGTGGGAAGAAGAAAACTGATTAAATCCCACCTCCATATCACATTTATACAACATAACACATTACTTTTGCTTCCTTAAAATAAAGTTACATCTGTTTAAAGTCCTAATAATGTAAATATCAGATAGCAAATAGATTAGCCTTTTAACATTAAATGACTGGAAACAGCATTTTCAGATGTTTTTTTAAGTAAAGTTGTGAAACTCCTTTCCCTACATGTCTTTTAATGATATATTTTTTTGGAAAAGTCCATTTTGCTTCAGTCTTCTCAATATAATCAGATATAATGACCTTTAAATTTACTCTGAGCTTTTCTGAACATCTACATAAATACCTGAAAATACCGGATTTTCACTGAATAAATTGGCTCAGTTCTTTTGATCAAACATCCACGAATTTAGTGTCACATATGAGGAAGAAAAATATGAGACTCACACATACTCTAAGCAAAAATACTGGAAAAATAGCTGTTTTTACTTGCAATTGACTAATTTGATCAAGTAATCACTACAGCTGTCTCGTGTCATTTGGTTTGGATGCTAGTCCATCCATCTATCCTTAGAGAGAGGTCAAGCTTTTAGCATATATTGATAAAATAAGTGAAGTTGTGAAACTCTTGTTCCCTATAGAGGACAAAAATGCTTTGCTGGGACTCAGGAGGTTCAAAGTCTATCATGTGAAAAGTTGAAAAGTACTCACCATCGACTGTTTTGTTCTTGTTTTCTACACTGTCTGGAGATTCAGCCCCTTCAGACAACTCTCCTGAAGAACACACATACACCATTTATGTAGAACGTGGTTTAACTGTTTTTTATCTAAATTCAACAAATAAGAATAATAAGAAAACAGAGCAAGACAAACATTTACAGAGAGAAATGTTGTTTATTTCAGTCAGTAATCGCGAAAAAAGCACCAACTAGTCAAAAATGTTAAATCATTTTGGAACCATTAATCCTATCAACACGTGTAAATAATTCATGTCAAATGCAGTTTCTCAGTGTTTTTTTAACGTTATAAAATATGATCCATTTGGACATGTAGAAGTTCCGTTATGAACGTGGAAACACTGTCATCTTTTACAACACTGATTCACCAAAAAAACACATGTAGGCTGATAAATGACAGTAGTTATAGACAGTTATTTTTAGGTCAGTTAATGATAGATTTTGTTGGAAAAGTCCATTTTGCTTCAACTTTTTCGATATGATAACTTTTGAATTCACTCCGACCTTTTCTGAACATCTATATATTTAAATTAACCCTTTCATGCATACTGGTCACTACAGTGGACAGCTATTCTACAGCTTTTCTCTTCTATATTCATGGATTTTGTTGTTTTGTTTTGTTTTGTTTTGTTTTACACATATCTTTATTAAAGTTTTAAGACGCTACATATCTTTTCTGACATGAATTGGTAACATTTTGTAATATCTCTTCTGAGCATAAACTCCTAGAATCACAAGTCCTCCTCATAGTTCTCACACAATTTATCAGTAAATACATGTTTCTGTGCGTCAAAAATTAAACGTGTGGTGTCCAGCTGAGTGGACATTTTTGCAACTTCATGAAAAATAGGTCCATAAGAATTTTTTTTTTCATTATTATTTTTTTTTTATGTATTTTTTAAAATTATTTTTATTTTATTTCATTTATTTATTTATTTTTTTTTCTGAAGAAAATTTTCAATTGCATTGTTTTTTTTTTTCATGCCTGAAGAAAAATAAAAACACTAAGAAAAAAAAAAGATTAAGGTTCTCATAATTTGTGCATGAAAGGGTTAAATACCTGATTTTTACTAAAAAATGCAAAATGTAGTTGTTAATATAATAAATCATCATAAAAGGAAGTTTATCTGTACTTAAAACTTCATTTGGCTGTCTCAATAAATTAGCTGTAGGTCTTCAAGTGTTAATAGCAAAACACTGCATTATATAAAATATGTTTAATAAAAATGCTATTTTCTGTTTTGAAAAGGCAGGAAGAGAAATTAATTTGTTTATAATTGCTGTTTCTTTGTTTCCAGACAGGGAAATAAAAAATGACTTTGCGCTTGTTGGTTTTGAAATGAAAATCAAGCCACTGTTATATTTTCATTTCATTATTTCTGTTTATGAAAATGTGGTCAGACGTGTCAGATACGTTTGCTGTACTCAAAGCACCCGATTTAGCTTTGTTTTAGGTCATTATACCTAACAGTACAATTTAGTACTTTAGTAGTATAAATTTAGTTTGTCATCAAAAGCACTATTTAGTCTGATCTCTGCTTTAAAGTGAGTTTAGCTTTTATTTGATCCTGATGCTGTGAATATCACTCGTCTGTGTCTTTAATAAAGTGAATTAGTGATGAATCACCCTCATGCATGAATCATCCAACAGTCATAGCTTCTTTTATGCATGATCCATGATGAAGAGGCAGGAAAATAGACATGTGACAAAAATAGTGTATTGTGAATATTTTAGACCCCCCCCCCCCTTAAAAAAACATTGCCAAATCATGTTTTGAGGGGAGCTCATGTGTTATTAAGAGGAGTGGAGCTCCCCCTGGCTCCTGTTGTTCACACCCTGCATAAATATATACACAGGTTGCAAACAAACAATTCCTACAGTAGATTTTCTATTATATAAAATTCAACAAGCAGAAGAAAAAGTAGTAGTAATATTGTTGTGCATAATTCAAGTACTGCATTATGTATTAGTTTTGGGTCGAATGCTAAATTAGGAACAATGCATTGTTTGATTCATGTATTAAGTTATTGATAAAGGTGAAAAGCCCTTGAGGCGTAAGATTAAATATAGGGATGTCCGATAATATTGGCCCACCGATATTATCTGCCCGATATTGGCATAAAAATGTAATATCGGTGAATATCGGTATCGTTTTTTTTTGCCTATCATTAAAACCGATAAATAATGCTTTGATTTCGCCGGCATTTACCGACACGTAAATGAAGTGTTGTTTGTAGCTGAAAGAAATGTGCAGTTTTCAAAACTGTATGGTAGAGTTGCTACACTGTAATAGACTCATGGAGGGAGGGAGAGAAAATAAATAAATATGGCATTTTTTTCACAAGTTAATTTGAAGTATGTATGTATTCTTTGCACAGACAGTGAGCAAAAGCTTGCTGCAAAACAAATCTACCCACAGGTACAAATAAAGTCACCTTGAACCTTGAACCTTTACATTTTGAAAGCCTTGTTGCATTTGAGAATGCATCCAACGGGGCATCACAATAAAATTAGGCATGATGTGTTAATTCCATGACAGGAGATATGTGATGTTACCTAAAATTAGTTTAATATCCCACATATATCGGCAGTGGTATCGGTAGATATCGGAATCGGAAATTAAGCGTTGGACAATATCGGCATATCGGTTTTTGGCAAAAAAGCCAATAGTGGACATCCCTAATTAAATAACTTTATACTTCCTCCGACTCTTTTTCGACCATGCAAATTCACACATGTACTTGAAGATAGATTCTGTTCATTTTAGGGATGTAACGATATGAACATTTCACATCACGGTTATTGTGACCAAAATTATCACGGTTATCATTATTGTCGCTGTATTGTTGAAATTGTGCTCAAAATGTTCAAAAAGTACTAATACGCACTGAAATAATTTAACCAAGTTGTATTTTGAAAAAAACAAAAAACAAAAAACAAAATAAAATAATAGGCACAATGTACTTTCTGTTGGCAGAAACATTCAAATATTAACATGTAAACATCAAACATACAAATGTGTATTAAAGATGACACCTTATTGACATTGTTTGACCATTTTCCATATCAAATTTGAATTGATTTAGTTTATTTTTCATAGATAGATAGATAGTCAGTCTCTCTCTCTTTCAAAATGCGGTAAACAAGGTTATCATGATAATTAGAATTTACACTGTAATACTAACCATCGGGAATTTTACCGCGGTTTATCCTTATACCGGTAATCGTTACATCCGTAGTTCATTTAAATGTTATTTTGTTTCTGTCTTATTTTGCTTTGTTTCTTTGCATGTTCTAAATAAAGAAAAGAAAAGAGAAAAAAA
This sequence comes from Sphaeramia orbicularis, assembly GCF_902148855.1. Taxonomy (NCBI): domain Eukaryota; kingdom Metazoa; phylum Chordata; class Actinopteri; order Kurtiformes; family Apogonidae; genus Sphaeramia; species Sphaeramia orbicularis. The sequence continues at coordinate 30,122,324 of NC_043973.1, forward strand.
GAAAAGAAATTTAAAAAATAAAAGAAATAGTAATAGTGGAAGAATTTCACCTACTTTGCCCATCTGTAACCCCTAGCTCAACCTAAACTTTCACTTATCATTTTAATAGAGTGCAGACGATGCTTTAATACTTTTAGTCTAAACGCAAATGCAGGAGAGTGGAAATACATTTAGTGGCTTTTGCTGAGGCAGTGTAAATACAGTAATTAGAATATAAATTAGGAAGTGATATAAATCTCATCCGTCACAGTGAAAAGAGCATGAAAAAGGGTCAGGCAGAAAATGGGCTTAACAGTCACCTTGGCTCAGACGATAACTCGGGACACAGATTTTGCCACAGAGGAAGGCATATGTTGTGTCTTTTAAAGCACAGTGCGCAGTAGGATTATGCAGTTAAAGGGATGTACCATTCTGTAGGAGTGGGTTCTTGTGGATGGCGCTGCCAGGCTCTAATCCTGGCTCGGTTTGGTCTCCGTTGCCGTCTGCCGGTCTGCTGACCTCCGCCGGCTCCGACGCCTCCCCCTCCAGATCGTCCTCCTTTGGCTCAGGCTGTTCTGGTTCCACGTGGACCTCCTGGGGCTCCATAGTCTCCTCGTCCTGCTGGGCCTGCTCCTCCGCTTCCCTTTTAGCCCGCTCTTCTGCCTCTGAGGATGCACGAAGCGGAAAGGCAGGTTCACATTCGTTTGTGTTTGTGTGTGTTAATTCACAACATTTTACAGTGAAGGTGAATCTGAGCTGTAGTGGACCGTCTGAGAGAAGTCATGAGAGTCTGGTTTCACATCAGAACAACCAGGGATGCACCGATACCACTTTTTTTCCAGACCGAGTACGAGGGGTGTAACAAAATATCGGTTCTGCAATATATCGCAATACTTCATTTCACAATACTGTATCGATATTTTTAGATATTTATTCAAATGCAGATATTGTGGAGGTTCATTTAGTTTTTTTTTTTTTTTTCTTTTTTGTTTATATTTGATTTATTATTATTTAACACTCTTTTTATTAAATAATGTTAATTCCTTTGTTGGGATCGCACAAAAATAATGCTATGATGTTAGTTCTGAACTAATAGAATATGAACATGTGAGCAGGGTCTTAAACTGTGATGTCTGTAAAACATAATTTAAGTTTGAACACAGGAAAATTTTGTGATATAGGATTAGATCCTGTTGTGATCAAATAAAAATGTGTCTTGTATTTGTGCAGATTTCTGGTATAATTCAATTCTTCCAGGAAATAATCTTTTAAAAAAGAAACAAAACCAATACATTTTTTTTTTGCCTTTTTAACAGTATTGTGATATATCGTGATATATTGTATCACGATCCTAGTATTGTGATTTGTATCATATCGCCAGATTCTTGCCGATACACACCCCTACCGAGTACAAGTACTTACATTTGAGTACTTGCTGATACCGAGTACCAATATGAGTACTTAATAATACCATTCCAGTTCTTAGTTCCTTTTGAAAATGTGCTTTATTGTCGTTGTCATTAGTCTGACTGTAACGAAGTGCTGCTACTGACATTTAATGCGTTGGAATGAGCGTTTCTCAATCAATCCACCAGGGGGCGCCACTCTATATTAACCATAGTGGACGAATACCACGAATACCACGAATACCAAGATTTTGAAAAATCTCCACACTGCTGACATTACTCCTCCACCGTGTACCTGCTGCACTTAACTGCAAATGTCCCGCTACTGTAAGTGGTATTAGTGCAGTTGTATCAGAGTACTTTTATGAGTACGAGTACAAGTAGACACGCTGAGTATCCGACCCAATACTGGTATCGGTTTCGGTGCATCCATAAGAACAGTGGGTTGACTTAAAGGGGCAATATCATCAGCCTCATAGCATATTTGTAAGTCTAAGTCAGGGGTGTCAAACATGCGTCCCGGGGGCCAAATGCGACCCGCCAAAGGGTCCAGTTCGGCCCCTGGGATGTTTTTGCCCAGTGCAAAAATCCCACAGTCTTGAATTAAATTAAGCAAAAAAAAAAAAAAAAATTTGCTTGAATTAAGGAAAAAATCTTGAATTAAGCCAAAAAAAAAAAAAAATCTTCAATTAAGTAAAAAAATCTTCAATTAAGCTAAAAAAAAAAGGCAAATTTAGCAAAAAATCTTGAATTAAGCAAAAAAAAATCTTCAGTTAAATTAAAAAAAATCTTGAATTAAGCAAAAAAAATCTTGAATTAAGTAAAAAAAAAAATCTTGAATTAAGCCAAAAAAAATCTTCAATTAAGTAAAAAAAAATCTTGAATTAAGCAAAAAAAACCCAAACCTTCAATTAAGTAAAAAAAAAAATAAAAAATCTTGAATTAAGCCCAAAAAAAATCTAGAATTAACAACTTGATTTTTTTTCTTTGTTTTAGTGCAAAAAATAACATTAAATTATGAAAATATTTACATTTACAAACTATCCTGTAACAATAAAATGTGAAAAACCTGAACAAATATGAACAACCTGAAATGTTTAAAGAAAATTCAGCACAATTTGAATAGTTTTTCTGCCTGTTCCTCAGTGTTTAGTGTCTTTGTAGATCTGATCCATAATGCACTTGAACAAATGATAAGTTGAGGAATAATATTGTTAAAATTGCACTAAATTTTCTTATGTTTTTAAAATTAAATTTCAGTTTTTTCAGGTTTTTTTTTTTTTGATACTTTATAAAAGTAAATATTTTCATAATTTAATGTTTTTTTTTTTTTTTTTTACACTAAAACAAAGACAAAAATCTGGAGTTATCATTATTTATAGGTTATTATATTATTATTTTACTGGTCCGGCCCACTTCAGATCAAATTTAGCTGAATATGGCCCCTGAACTAAATGAGTTTGACACCCCTGGTCTAAGTCATATTTTTGGATAAATTGTGGTATCTGTGTTACTTTACTCTCCTAATGCAGATATCACAATTTGGCCAAAAATATGACTTGGGCAATTATGCTATGAGGCTAACGATATGTAATATTTGTACTTTTACATATTGGAGAAAATCTAAATTTAGTATAAAGAGCTCTTAAGTTAAGCCAAAGACGCCAAAGTATTGCACTGTAGAGATATGACATGAATATATTTCAAATCAATGGTTCTACTGATTTACATGAGGGAGTAGTGAGTCACTCTGCTGGTCTGACCATGAAGATGAAAACTAACACCAAAGTGTCAGAAAGTGACAAGATGGGATGAGAACGGCTAAGAAGCAACTTTTAGAGTCAAAGAAAATGCCAAAGTGATAAAAGCTAGAAGCACAGTTGTTGTTTTCTCCACTGGACGCAGACAGAAGTGAGAGTTCTAAAGAGTTTGATGCTGAAATCTTAGCATTTCTTCTACGCGGTTGAGTCTGATTATGAGGCTTATGAGAGTATTAAGTTATTATGTGATGGTATTATCTTTGCTAAGTTTACTGTTTGTTGATGCATGACTCAGACTAAACTGTGACAGTTCTGACCTTGCTGATTCCAAACAGATCTTTAGTGCAGCTACTGACAACACAAACTGTACAGAAAACAGTTGGTTCAGCTTTGACTAGTGATGTAGTTCTCAAGACCGGTCAGTCTTGAGACCAATTTTTTTGTGGTCTCGGTCTTGTCACGGACTCAACTCATTTGGTCTCAGTCTTGTTTTGGTCTCGACTCTCTTTGGTCTTGGTCTTGGTCTTGGTCTCGGACATAGCGGCCTTGATGGGATTTGTATAAAAACTGCATCATCACAGAATAGTATCATTATTTATTATGCGCCCTCTTCAAATGCAACCAGTCAGATGCATCTATTTTGAAAACATGTTATATTGTATACATTTTCTCAACGGACACTGCCAGCCTTCCACAGTCCACTAGTCATGTACAGGGTGGGGAAACAAAATTTACAATGAACATTTAGTTGTTTTTTCTCAACAGGCACTACGTCAATTGCTTTGAAACCAAACATACATTGATGTCATAATCATACCTAACACTATTATCCATACCTTTTCAGAAACTTTTGCCCATATGAGTAATCAGGAATGCAAACGTCAAAGAGTGTGTGATTTGCTGAATGCACTCGTCACACCAAAGGAGATTTCAAAAATAGTTGGAGTGTCCATAAAGACTGTTTATAATGGAAAGAAAAGAATGACTATGAGCAAAACTATTACGAGAAAGTCTGGAAGATACTGTTAAAGAAGAATGCGAGAAGCTGTCACCCGAATATTTGAGGAACACTTGCGCAAGTTTCAGGAAGTGTGTGAAGGCAGTTATTGAGAAAGAAGGAGGACACATAGAATAAAAACATTTTCTATTATGTCAATTTTCTTGTGGCAAATAAATTCTCATGACTTTCAATAAACTAATTGGTCATACACTGCCTTTCAATCCCTGCCTCAAAATATTGTAAATTTTGCTTCCCCACCCTGTACTTCTCGAGACAATTTTTTGTGGTCTCAGTCTTGTCTTGGTCTCGGTCTAGTTGGTCTTGACTACAACATTAGTTTTTACAGTGGCTGTTTTCGGTCTAAAAACACAGCTGATGCAGCATGAGAGGACTGTAAAGCCCCGTTTCCACTACATGGTATCGGCTTGACTCGACTCGACTCGACTCGGCTCGGCCTTTTTTGCGTTTCCATTACAAAAAAAGACCTGGAATCTGGTACCCAGTACTACTTTTTTGGTATCACCTCCGCCGAGGTTCCAAGACTGGGGACCAGATACTAAAACGTGACGTGTACACACTGCAGACCACTGATTGGTCAGAGAGTTGTCTCTGTGACCCACCGTTTTACAAAAAACAGATGTGGAAGTGGACAGTAAATGTAGCGGTACATTAATCTACATGATAACAGCCCAAAACTACACCATGGTTGGTCGAGGAGATTCAGTCTTTGGTGGCCGACGTAAAAATTCACACGAGACAACACGCAATGAGCGAGTTTATCAGCAACTCTCTGAGCAGACAACATGGAAGTGACACGGCGCATCCAGGTACTGTAAAGTGGGTAGTATCTTGTAATGGAAACGGTCTTCAGGAATACCGAGTCGAGCCGAGCCGAGTCGAGCCGAGCTGGTTCCACGTAGTGGAAACGCGGCATTAGAGACAGTATTTTGACTGAATGTCAAAAAAAGTGGCTCTGAGTTTTAGTTTGACAAAGAAAACTTGACGATACCATAATACAGATGTGAGTAAACAATAGCCTTTATACTTTATTCAGTGGGTGATACAGTCTATGGAACCATAGTGTTGACTTGGTTTTGGTGTTCCAGTACGTAATTTTCCCCTGAGGTTTAGATTTTTGAAAGTCAATACTAAAAATAACCCTTTAAACATCACAAATGAAAACATCTTGCAAACTGACGTTGTATTATCAGTCAGAATCCCATTCAACTAAAACAAAACAGCATTGCCGACACTGAAACTGGAAGGAACTACAATAAAAGGACTGATGATTGAGGGGTAGAAAGAAGCTCCTAAATGAAACTAGTAAATCCACTGTTCAAATATTCATTAACTTTTAGAAATTAGTTTTAAAGTTTCAATTATCAGATTACTTCGTTCACGCCTGAGAATTTGTTTTCTCTGTATTTCCATTTTTACTCTTTAAATTGACATTACAAGCTCACCACCCACAGTAAAAGGCTTCAACAGTAAGATGCTAAAAGCCAGTTGTTCTCTGAATAAAATAACCCTCACACTTTAAGTCAGCACAATGTATTGAAAACATCCCATCCTATATTCAGGTTGTAAAGGGTTGCCATCTTTCTGTGCCACTTTTCCCTACTCTGTGAATATTATGATCCACAGCTTTGACGCTCCTCCAGTCCATAAATCAGCACCATTAAACCACTTTATCTGTTCTATGAGTGTTGTACCTTTAGCAGCCTGTGCTTTCCATCTCTCCCTGTTCTGATAAACCTCTTCGTTCCATAGCGCCTTGAAGTTCTTCATGTCCACTGTCAGCAAAGAGCTCTGGCCTGATGCGCTGCTGTCGGAGCCCATGCTCTTCACGCTGTGCCTCTTGGCGTCCTCCGAGCTAATACTGTTCAGACTGGACAGAACGATATAGTGAAGAGGAGGAAGAGGAGAGTTAATTAAAGGGAAAAGGTCATGTGATTGGCTCTGTAAGGCTTATATCGGCTAAAATTTGCTTAGAGGTCTTATTTCTGTCTTTGTGCATAAGAAATCAATCTAAGTGAATCCCCAAAGGAACTTTGTGTTGGTAAATGCAAGTTCTGCAAATGTACAGGATTTCAGTTCTGTTCAACATGTTGATGCTCATATGAACTATGTTTTCAGCTCAAAAATGTCCAATTTCATCACAATTAATGCTATATTTTCATGTCACAAATGGCCAAGTTATATTTGAACTGAATTTACCTGAAAAACAAATATTCTATTCTTTTAGATTCCCCAATTTTTCTTCCCAGATTCTCTTCGACATATCACATGTTTTATTTTTACAGGTTCAATATGGAGTATGATGCTGATCCATCCTGCTTATGTTACGCCAATACATACATGAAGAATGTCACACATCACTGTTTAAATCAACAGTTTTATAATAATAAGCATTTTTATAAAGAAAGAATAATTCTCTATATTGTTATTTACTCTTTAGCATGATGATAAACTATACAATAAATAACTGTGATCCTAGTTTTTGCACAGGGATCATTAGTGTAAACGGTGACATGGCTGCAGAGCATCAGTATGATGGGATCCACAACAACCATGTCACATCTGTCCACTGACACATTTAGTGTTTTTGTGTCAGCTGTTATTGTTTTAGATCCACAATACTAACATTTATGAAGAAGAGGAGAATTAGCAATAGTAAGTCTATAAGTTTATTCCTAATAAAGTACTGGTACTGACCAGAGCATCATGGGTAATGTCACGTCCGTCCACCAGCAAAAGTTTTCACATACACGTGCTATTCAAAATCCAATATTTCTGAAAATAGAGCTTCCACTGTCAAATAATATCAGTAGTCTGTGCACAAATGTATTAGCATTATTTCAACACAGTTCTATGCATTTATGACAGCTTTTTTTTTTTGACAAAAATGGCCACTCATTTGACCCCCTAAGTAAATTTTAGCTGATATACAGGTCTATTGTTTACCATCTTAGTTTTGTACACACTGATATTTAGTATTTACCACTGAAAGCACTTGAATCAAGTTATATTTTACATAAATGCACATTTTGACTTGATGGATGAAATGTTAGAACATTGCTAAATAACTGCATAGCACAACAGTTTAGGACACAGATTAGGATACTTCATTTGAGCACAACAAATACCACATTTATGTCAATGTGACCAGTGTCGAGTGGGGTTACAACCACAGCCTGTGTAAAATTACTGGCCTGAGGAACAGTGATATTACTCATTGGTTTCTCTGGTGCAGTTTTGAAGCAAATATCTTATGAGGCTGTTATCATATTGGAGCCTTTTGGAGCCAGAAGTTACCATTTTTGGACAAAACTGGTAGAGCCCAAGGGGTCACATGTGAGCTAATGTTAAACGCTAGCTCACTGACTTGGTAAAACAGTAAACTTCATCAGGTACAGTGTAGTAATATTTTACACTTTTGCTAGTTTAACCTTTGAGCTGTAAGGAAATGATGTGTTTTGTTAAAGGGCTTATATTTTGCTAAACCCATTTTTATTAGTGTTTGGTTCATTTATTTGTGTATTTGGACCTTAATAGTTCCAAAAGTTTGAATTTGAACCCTCCAGGTGCTGCAAAGCTATCTTTATATTCATTTTAGCAAAAATCAAGTGGATTTCTACAACTCATTTTAATTCCTGCTTAATTTGTTACGTTTTATAACAAGTTATGTCACGACATTTGCAAATATAAGTTCAAGACTTCCGGTGAACATTTCTCCGAGTATGACATAATTGTCTGTCAGCAGCAGCGGTTGTAGTAAAAACGTAAAATATGTACAAACTTCGAGCCAGTTACCTAAAATGTTCAGTTGTCGGTTGTATACGAACACAAGTGGCTGAACATAACAGAAACCACAGTCAACAGCCTGGAGGGGGTGGGCTGTGAAGTGGCTCATTTGTATTTAAAGGGCAAGCGCTCAAAATGCTCGTTCTGGTGTCATTACTCAGAAATAGCGCTGAAGGTGGACCTGTGGAGTTGAATTAATGAAGAATTCAGACCCAAGCAGAGCACTTACAGTTTATGTAGACCACAGGGAAATGTTTTGAAATGTATAATTGCATTTAAAAAATCAAAATATCACTCCTGTAAAAAAGCCAAAACTGAAAGATTGATTCTGCAAATGATCAAGCTGTCATACAGAGCTGTCACTCAACACCTGACATGTCAGATATTCTTCTACAGCTTCTGTTTGTCCTTATGTCTGATTAACAGATGAAACATTTATAGGTAGACCACCATATCACTTAGTAAAGATTCTAAAATGAATGAGACTGAGACTGGAATGAGCTCCAGTGTCCGGTGACTGCTGCCAAGGAGTTCCCCGTTCTGGAAAACAAAGCTATTTCAGTTCTGTTCCCTTTCTCCCCAACCTATCTATGCGAGATGGGCTTTTCAAGCATGACTGATATAAAGATGAAAAAAGAGAGAGATTCAGAGCTGTTGAGGAAGATTCGTGTGTTTTTCTTCAATTCCTGCAAGAATATCAGCTTTGCGTTCAACTAAACAGGCCTGGGTTTCACACTGAGTAACTAAATTGAGCCTAGATTTGCATTATATTTCAATAAATATACTTTTTGTGACATTTTTGTTAGGTGGTGTGTCTTGTGATTTTTTTTTCTAATATAAAATATGTGCCATGGCTCAAAAAATAACAATATTTTTATTTGGAATTTGGAAGAGATGTTGGTAGTTTAGAGAATAAAACAAAAATGCTCATTTTACTCAAACACATACCTACAAACTTAATTTGTAAACTGTAACTCTGTAAACTTAATTTGATTCTGATTTGAATTGATAAAGCACTTTGTGACTCTGTCTGTGAAAAGTGCTCTATAAATAAAATTTACTTTACTTTAATTTACTTTACAAATCAGGGGTGTCAAACTCATTTTAATTCAGGGGCCAAATACAACATGATATGATCTAAAGTGGGCCAGACTAGTAAAATAATATAAATAATTGGATAAGAAATTTTGAGTGATAAAAGTAAAATTCCATAATGAAAATGTTTATATCTACGAATTGTACTCGAACATAATATGAACAAATACAGTACAAACAAAAAGTTAAGGATATTTCATTTTTTGGGGTCTTTTTTTGTCATTTTTGCCATTTGTAAATAAAACTATGGTCATTAAAAAAATGTGTTTCAATTCAATTCACACACAAAAAAGTAAGGAGTACTGTGCAAGAATCCAAACTTAAAAAAATAGCCCAAAAATTAAAAACATCCTTAACTTTTTGTTTGTAGGGTATGAACAACCTGGAAATTCCTAACAAAAATAAGTGCAATTTGAACAATATTATGCCTTAGTTTATCATGTATACATGTGCATCACAACTTAGAGATCACAGTGGATCTACAAATACACAAAATAATAATAATAATAATAAACTTTATTTGTATAGCACCTTTCATACAGAAATTGTAGCCCAAAGTGCTTCACATTGATTGAAAAAAATACAATATTAAAATACATTTAGATTTGATTAGAAATACAATAAAATAAAAATAAATATAAAAACAGCACACATTAAAAAACATTTAATAACTGGGAGAATATTATTAAAATTCCACATACTTCTCTTAAGACATTTCAGATATTCACTTTTTTTTTTTTTTTTATAAAAGGCTAGTCTATAAATGTAAATATTGTTGTGTAATGTAACTTTTTTTTACACTAAAACAAAGCGAAAAATCTGCAGTTTTCAGAATTTATAGGTTATTATGATAGTATTTTACTGGTCTGATCATTTTTAGATTGAAATGACATAAAATTATTTTAACATCCTTGATTGTTACTATCTTCAGTAGGGCTGCTCGATTATAGAAAAAAAAATAATCACGATTATTTTAGCAATAATTGAAATCACGATTATTAAAAACGATTATTTGTTAACCTTAAAGTTGTTTATTTTTTCTTGCAAAACAATGTAAGATATACTCTTTAAATATAAATAAAGCTTTTAACCATTAAAACAAAGTATGTTCACTTTTGTACGAAACCAAAAAATCTTTGAATGCAAATAAGTGTACTGTAAATTCAAGTATGTTTCCTTTTGTAAACAAATAGTGCACTGGAATTAAACTGCTCTAGACTTGCCATAGAACTGGAGCAATGAAAAAAAAAAAAACTCACGTAAAGTGCAAATTATAAATTCAAGTATGTTCAGTGTAGTATGAAACATAGTAATTTCAGTGACGTGCCGTGAGGTTTCAGTTAGGTTAATATGGGAGTTGCAGTGTAAAGAGATTCGGAGACTGAAGATTGCATTGTGGACGAAGTTGTAGACTGAGTTTTTTTTATGTGTTTTAGTTTTTCATAAGATTATGATAAAGGTCGCGGTGGTTAAACTTTAGATGGTTAAAAAGGTTTGCTGTGTTACCGGTCGGTGCGGACACAACTACAAAACACTTTTTGCACGTAATGGGTTTTTGCTCTTCATCAAACCCAAAGTGATTCCATACAATTGAATTTGACTTGCCTTTTTTGTTTGCCAAGCACTTCTGCTGCGATTCTCCTGCTATTTTTCCAGACTGCTAGGTACAACTTTCCTCTTGGGGTGGACCTGCCGGCTAGCAGGCAGCAGTAGCTTAGAGGGGGGCAGGGCAGAGCAGCTCATGGGAGCTTGCGTGCGCGTGAATTAAACAACTCAAAATTAATAATCGTTTTTTTCTCGATTACATAATTTTTGTAATCGTTGCGTGTAATAATCGAAATCGTAATTGAATTTCAATTAATTGCACAGCCCTAATCTTCAGTGTAATTTTTGCATTTCACAAATTCATCCCAGGGGCCGGATTGAACCCTTTGGCGGGCCGGATTTGGCCCCCGAGCCGCATGTTTGACACCTGTGCTATAAATTGTAAAGTCAGAGAAAGTGATAATTTTGCAGTGGTCTCTTATTTATTTATTTTTTTTCCAGAGCTGTATGTCAACGGGTCGTTAAAGGAGGAAACAGACAGGTGGATAAGCAGAGGCAGACAGAGGAAGCAGAGGTAGTTACAGGTGATTGAAAGCAGCTATAAAGGTTTTGAATGAATGGTCCAAGGGAACCCTGAAGCGCCCAGGTGTGTATGTAGACAGGGAAAAAGCACAAACGGAAATGCTATCTGAGATTTCCACTCGGTTAGCTTCGACTGGAGACCCACTGAGTGATGTTAATGACTGCTGTTGAGGAGAATGGGGAGGCCGGCATTGATGTGCAGGTGCAGCAGAAGATGCAGAGCCAGTCAGGGTCTCTAACTACTGCCTCATTTCCTAATAAGCACACTTCACAAGACATAAAGTTTAAACAAATAAAAGAGGCACAGTTTTTAATCGATCTTTCTCCGGATAGTTAAACATAAGTGAGTCGAGCTCTAATTTTTTTTTTTTTTTTTTTTTTTGGAGTTTCAAAGTTTTAAATCACGACACACTGCAACAGCCTGTTTTGTCTGCAGGAATGCATTCATTAAAGTTGCTTGATTCCGTAACTGGAGACCCCATTGTGTATGCCGACGCAGTAGGGAGGCCTATTCTCGATCACTGCTGGCGAGGCAAACTTGACTAGCATCTCTAAAATGTCAATTTCAAGGTGTGCGCTCTGCCTGATGAAAGGTGAAGATATTTCCACGCGCAGAAATGAATTAGTCATGGGAGCCTCATCAGTTGTACTCAATACGTACGTTAGCTCAGCTGTTATTGCGGAGGAGATGCTGAGGTTTAATCACATCTTCGAATGTTCTGTTACTCAGAGATGTTTGTAGGGTGGGTTGAGAGATGGATAATAGCAAACATTGAATTTTCTATTCTTACCTGCTGATTAAAAACACTTGTACTGTGATTTGCATAGTCACCCACTTCCATATGCTCCCTCCTTACACAGTTCTACTAGTCAACATTTTTTTCAGCAGCTCCTGATTGATCATTTTGTGCGGAGATAAAGCACTGGAGCTAACCTTGAGCGTCGAAAGCCTGCAAGACCTGAATGGGTGGCCTCGTCGATGAGCGGTGTGACAATACGTTCCATCATGTCTGTCAGCACAGTGAAGGTGGGCACCACAATGAAGTCGATGAACCCTGCAGATAAAAACATGAGCAAATTTACAACATATTGTTAGGGTTTCAGTGCAGCGTTGCAAAAAAAAAAAAAAAAAAAGAAAACAGATTTTTTCCTTTATTCATAAATGACTCCGACCATTATACAATGGACACCTTATTGGATTATTTAAGCAAGCGCTGTTCATTTTTCATAATCGTGATAACTGTTTTAATTCAGCTGTATTAAATGAAGAGGTCATATTTTCACCAGTTCTACTATGTTGTTTTGTTTTCCACCATTCATCCTCTTTGCACCCCTTCTTCTGCTTTGGTTTAATGCAGTGTTTTTCAACCTTGGGGTCCGGACCCCACATGGGGTTGCCTGAAATTTCTAGTAATTGATATAAAAAAAAAAAAAAAAAAGAAATGTACTAATAAATAAATATATGGTGAGTTGACAGAGACAATCACAATCCATAAAAGACATGACAAACTATAAAGCTGAAACTGAAACACTGTGGTTCTGTTTATCTTTCAAATGTTCATTGTGGTCAGTTTCAGATGCTGCAGCTCTTTCATAATTCATAGTTTGAGTTCTTGTTTGTTCAGTATTAATTGTCAGCCTTGTAAATCCAAGCTGGACTGACTGTACATATCCTGACCAAGGAAAATAAAATTCTCACTTTGTGCAGTAATCTACACCTGGCTTTTCTGCCTCCATCCATAAAAATATACATTATATAGGTTAAATGTGGTCTAAAATTAATGTTTTTTTGCAACATAGTATAACAAACTATTACATGATCAAAAAAAATTAATTTTAGCAAAAAAAAAAAAAAAGTTTCCATTTTGAAAGTCTGAGGTTTGCCTGAAATTTGTGATGTTAAAATGGGGTCATGAGTTAAAAAAGGTTGGGAACCACTGGTTTAATGTCACCAACATGGAGAATTAGAGCCACAAACCATCCAAACGTATGAGTGATTTGAACCAAATTTCAGAAAATGTGCAAAAAAAAAAAAACATGCAAAAGCAGTTGCGGAAAAAAATATTAGACCACCCTTGTTTTCTTCAACTTATTGTTAATTTTAATTCCTGGTACAACTAAAGGTACATTTGTTTGGACAAATATAATGATAACAACAAAAATAGCTCATAATAGTTTAATTTCAGAGCTGATATCTAGTCATTTTCCATGTTTTCTTGATAATAACCAAAATCACTTCAGTTCTTACATCAGTATCTATGGCATTGTACCGACAAAAACAGTGCTTTTAGGCATTCCATGTTTTCTTTTCTGTCTGTTTTAATCACATGATACACACAGGAGGTAGTACTTCATTGCATAATCATTGTTTTTAATGACTTTTGATGGTCTAATATTTTTTTTCCGTGACTGTACATTGTGTGCTTCCATCCTCTACTAATATGAGTTTATAATCAGAGCTGGTTCTTCATAATCATCATCTTCACCATGGTATAAATACCTGCCAGTCAGCTGTAGGTCTAGGTTTTGATGTCTGTACTGAACCACTGGTCTGGTCATAAAATGTTGCTTTAACCCATAAAGACCCAGTGTTACTTTAGTGGCAGTTCCCAAACAAATTTTTCTCTCTATTTAACCTTTCATAAGTTATTTATCACCATTTACTGTAATATTATCTTCTGTATTTTGCTTTTTTTTTCAATGAAAATCTGGTATTTTTCATATTTAATTCATTGATCATGTAGATGGTCATAAAAACAGATTGAAATTGATTGTCATAATATTAGAAACAGATAAAAATGAAGAAAACGTGACATTTTCAACAAAATATATCATTAACTGATCATAAAACCAGTGTGTCCATCCACTGTCATTGATAAAACTCCATGGGGTTTACTGGTGAAACAATCTTGGTGTTTCCATGGTAACTACAGAGCCTCTGAATGTCCAAAAGGATCATATCTGATGACCATGAAAAGATGACAAACTGCACTTTACACCAATTATTTACATGTATTGATAGGATTAATGGATCAGCAGGTATTAAACAGTTTAGATCAGTAGATGGTTTTGGTCGCTGGTGGCTGTTTGGGTCTTTATGGGTTAAACTTTTCCACAATTTGTCAAAGCCTTTTTCTAACATTTCTTTCAGTAGCTCCTCAGGCATGGCTGTGTTCCACTACTGTTTCCATCTAAAATGTGATTTACCTGTGTTTCTTATATTAAATCAGTAAACACTGCATTAGGTCAACATCAATGCAATAACTTTTCTACCTCTCCAAAGCAAAAAATATTTGTGATATTTTGAGTATTTTTCAGTGTCATGTTTTAACAATTCTAATAAAAACACCTGAATGGAAACTCAATTTCTGTTCCAGTGTTCAATGTAATAACTGTTTCTTCTTCTTCATCAGGTGTAGTGTTGTAAAGTAACTAAATAATAATACTTCACTACTGTACTCAAGTGTGTTTTAAGAGAATTTGTACTTTACCGAGTTGTTTATATTCTGTTTACTTTCACTTTTACTTCACTACATTTCCGAACTCATACTTCTACTCCAATACATTTTTAATGCACAGTATCATTACTATTTACAAAAATAAATATCAAAGGAAATTTGGTGTTTTCACTGCTGAGATTACTGGTGACTGCAACAAAGTCAGGGAGCTGATTTGTCATTGGGCCTAATTGTGGAACGCGCAATTGAAAATGACGGTCCACACCAAGGTTATTATCGTTATCGAAAACTAACGAAATGACGAAAACTAGAATTGAAAAAACATTTTGGTTAACTGAAATAAATAAAAACTATAATTAAAAGAAAAAAAAACGATAACTAACTGAAAGTGTATAAAAATTATGGATAAAATTCCCTTTGTTTTCATTTTTGTCAATGTCGGATTGATACGAAATAGGTTTATTTCACTCCAACAATTTTAGCTGTTGGCACCATACGACACTTTACGGTGTGTCACTTGGTTTAGAGTCGTCTTCTGGTCCCCACTGTACCTGGAAACATGGAGACTAAAGTAGCAGAGTCCTGTACGCGAATATGACAGCAAAGAATAGAAAAGATATGAAAAAAATAAAACTAAGCATTTAGAAAAAAACAAAAACTAATACAAAGTAGCAAACCTGCTGTAAAAACTAATTAAAACTAACTGAATTAGAGAAAAAAACAAGTCAAAACTAAATAAAACTAAAACTTTAATGAAAAATCCAAAACTATTATAACCTTGGTCCACACTCAAATTGTCGATCTGCTGATAATGAAGTGTAATGTCGGCTCCATGTTTCGAGGTGCCACATAAGCATCATAGTTTTTTTTTTTTTTTCTTTCTTCTTTCAATATTCTGACATTTATAATACCAGCAGTAGCCAACTCCTGTTGAGGTTTTTGAAACCTCATTTTTGAAGTGTGTGATGTAAGCACCATTTTCAATATTTGGACTGCTTGTCTTTTACTTTTACCATGTTTTAAAATCCTGGATAAACTTTATAATATTCCAAATTCTAACTGCTTTGGTTGTTATTAACATGTACTTGTACTTTTGCTTTCATTACTTGTGTACATTTAATTGTAGATTACTTGATATACTTTAGTACAGTAAATACTAGACACTTACAGACTTTAACTTCAGTCACATTTCAGTTGTTGACTTGAACTTCTACCAAAGTCATTTTTTGTTATGGTACCTGTACTTCTACTTAAGTATGACTTTCCAGTACTTTATACAACACTGATAAGGTGTAAACTACAGTATTATTAGCTTGATAATAAATAGTGCCATAGAATAAATATTACAGTTCTTGGAAATGTATTGGAAGTGAAGAAAAACCCCATAATAATAAAAATGTTTTGCTAGTATGTGGTTGCAGGATGTGGTCACAAAATGGATTTTTGATCACGTACCGATCTGGGACTGGGCAACCATTGTGGACTTTCGGTCACAGAGAGGAGAGAACGGGAGCCCGAGCTCTGCCTCTTTGTCCCCCTGGAAAAGAAAAAAAAAGTCATCAGTCAACCATCTCAGCCTTAAGTTTCTAGAAAAATGCACTCTGCCCTCCAGGCCCGACACACAGAAGTGAACACGGACGTACACAACCACTGTGTACACACACTCACACTGCTGCCATACACCATATGCTCACACTTCTATCAACAGGCTTTGGATTTGTCTGGCCCCCGCTCTGAGTGCTTTTGAGCCACAAATGTGTTTCATTTTCTCATCTGATTTGCCACAAACAGATGAGATGTGGAGTCAGAAGGCAATGTTCTTCAGAGAAGTTATTTATCGACAATTCATATCCCGAGAGACAAAGGCCTTGTGAAAGCAGCCACGGTAACAATAGCACTGATTATGAGAACCATGTGGATTAATAATGGAAGAGATGAAAGCGCCGTGGCACCAGCTAAATGACTGCCCCTCTTGTTGACATTTAGAAATACACTAGTTGATATTTATAGACAAATGCAATGTTTTATTAAAGAGTTACTGCTCTACATATGAATGTGCTGTGACATGATGGCATAGTTTGTTAAAAAGGACAAAGAGCAAATTGTACGGTTATGCATCTCACTAATGTAAAGTACTACTGTATTAAAGAACTCACACATATTCTTTGTGTTAGACTACATGGATGGAACACAGAAAATATAAAAAAGTGCTAACATTTCTAGAAGGAAAATCTTTGACTTAATCTTTAACATAAATTAATGCGTCTGGATTATAAAACATTAAATTAATGAATCAACACATCTGGGAATTAATATTTTAAAATATTTTTTTTTCAATGTAGACAATTCTGGCAAATGTTTTTCAAAATTTTCACTGTTATTTTCCCTCATTGTCACTGATTTTATTAATATAATTTGTAAAACAGTTGTCTTTCTCCAATCTGAATTATTAAAGTTCTTCGACAGACTGCTGGAAACGATCCTAAATACCAACTCCAAAAGTGGAGCTTTTAATACTTGAAATCGAGTGTTTGTCTGTCGTCCAACAGGCACTAAAACTAAAAGACACATTGTTTTATTTGTATGCATGTAATTGTCCTACAGTACACACTAAACAGCCTTGTGATCCACAACTCCATGATCCTCCAGCTGCAGGTGCTCACCTGTCTGAAGAACTCCTCCAGTAGGGAGGTGGTCCAGCGGTGGTGGAGGTCCCAGCTTTTGGCTGGATGGCTGATATCTGCTGTGTGCAGGAGCAGGGACAGGGCTTTGGGCTTGTCAATGCTGCAAACAAGAGAAATGGCAACATTACAAAGTGGTAAAAGGGTCGGTTTAGGTAAAATCATCGGATTGGCCCAGGTTTCCTACTGGCCATATCTGATTTGACACTTCTACAACATGAGAGATAAATATAGAGATTTGAAAAATTTGCTGTGCTTCAATGTGGAGATACACCAAAGTGGCCAAAATTGCTCTAAAGCACAAACAACAGTTGTTTTCAAAAAACTATATTATTTGCAAGAATGCAATTGTTGATCTTCTGCACTTGTTAAACACAACTTGACCAGACCAACTGCAGTACATTTCATGTGTCTATCATGTGTAGTTCGAAAGTGCCTGAACTTACCATCTTTTTCTGTACCATAATACCCATATGCTACAATATCTCAATAATTAATGAATATATAAGGCTGAAATTTTATAAGTTATTTACTGGGATTAATTACATAAATAAAGTTAAAAATCATGAGTCAGGAACATTTTGTGAAATCCAGTGATTTTGGATGAACTTCTATATTTCAAAAGCCTTATACTGTCTGTATTATTTTGGGAGTGTGTTGCAAGAATCAAAACAGAGTGTCTATCTTGTGTTTAAGTCTGAGGTAATTTACTAATTGCTGTTTTTAATTGTAATTTAGCATACCATCCCTTTTTCTTTGAGGAAGAGCTGCTCCTGTGTTTTTCATTACAAAACATTCTCATGCCGAAGCACCGCAGTCATTAAATATGTGCAGTCATTTACAATTTCCAACCCTATTTAACTGATATCTAACCACCTGGTTTTTATGTGCAGATGTCACTTCAGTCAGTGTTTCTACTGAAACTAACTATTTCATCTCCTGCCATCTGTGTCCCAACAATGATTCCCTCTCGTAGTCACTTAGATCTTTTCCTCTTGCCATCCGGGTCCAATCAGAAACAACTCATGTTTTTTTTATTCGAGGATGAGCCAAATCTAAATGTGGTCGTTGGTGCAGCACAACAAGGAATTTTTAGAGATATTTGTTTTATAAAAAATATCACTGAAACAGTAACATTTTGTTTTCAGGAAGAAAAAAAAAAAAACTGTCTAATAGCTGCTGTTCTTAATTAGTGAGGATGATGTATAATATCCACTAAAACTACTACTACTCAAGTCAAAACACACCAACACAACCTGAACACATTACCTCATGCAGATTTAAAAATATATAAATATTGAATCCTGTCATTGCTACACTTACATTATACTAATCAGTTTAATACGCTGGGATCCGGTGTGAAGATGCATCATCTCACCACCTCAGACATCATCAGTGGTGTCTGAGTATCACTTGATAACCATATCAAAATAACATGTTTAATGGACTGAGGCGTGAACGGGCAGACAAACAGCAGCGTGGAACACAAATACACACACACACACACACACACACACACACACACACACACAAGGTTAAACAGAGGTGAGAAAGAGTAGCTCCGATTTCGTTGCGTTCCATTTGTGGCAGATTGGGTCTTAAAGTGCACTCTAAGCAGGCCTGGAGCATGCTGGGTTGAATTACTTCACATTAGAGTCTATTCAGCAGTACAGCTTCCTGCAGACTGCAATCTCTCAATCATCGTCATGCTTGTGTGTGCGTGTGTGTGTGTGTGTGTATCCTGTACTATATCTTGATGACTGCCTGCGTAGTCAGCACTGTTATTATGAAGTATGTATCAGAAGCATAATATTGTTGATTCCAACATTCACAAGCAGCTCCCGATGTCCATTTTGCAGACATCTGATTGAGTGGTTTTTAATGACAGCATGTGCAGTGCATTATCACAGTTATAAGAAAAACCCCCAAGGTCAAAAAGTTTCATAGAGCTTTCTGTTGTCGGTGCTGCTGCGGCATCAGCAGCGATGACTCATCACGTCCAATGATAGTTTGCTTGATAGCTCATTTCTACTTCATTTGCAAACTCTAGTTCTTAGTCTCTGCTATCAGTCACAATAGAGGGTAGAGGGTTCACAGTGTGACTGAAGACAGTTCTGGCTCAGCGTCTTCACAGCGCTGACAAGTTCAATCGGTCTTGAGTTTCTCTTGCTAATTGGAAAACCAGCTGTTCATGATTTCATACAGTTTTGTGTCTATACATTTTCATCTTTTGTTGATTCACTGATGTATTTAATGTGCATTTTGGGAGAAAAATTGGTTATATTCATTAACTCACTTGATTTGTTCTTTTTTTTTTGGCTATTTTTCACTAAATGTGAATAGAGGACATAGAAACACCTCTTTTCAATAAATTCTGACACATTAACTCAAGTGATTGATCTGCTCGGTGCTCAGCTGTTTGCTGCTTCTTCACAGATTTACTGATAAAGTGTGAAAACATGTCTGGTCCAACAGGTCATGTGGAGATGTGAAGACACTGAATCCATAACAAAATATAAAAAAAAAATAAATAAAAAAAAAATGGAAAACACCATCTGATCACCTTGCCTCTTCTAATCATAACAGCCATTATTTATTCATTAGAGCCATGTGTATCAACATTACCTACAGCACCACCTGCTGAACTGACATGATAAAACATTGATTGTCTGTTCTAAACCACTTTAGGCAAACTCTTAATATGCATTTGTTATCAGTGTTGATGACCATTTTCACCATAGACTGTACATAACTAGTAGTATACCTAATGAACTGCCATTTTGAGTCCAGTAGTTGTTGGTTGTTGTCATGTTTGCTTTGGGGCCACAAGTGATCAAATTTGGACAAACACTAGATTACTGGTAAAGCAGTAAACTTCTATTAATTACAACTATAGTAGAGCTGTCTGTCATGAAAAACATAAAAGCAAAACTCTGAAAGTTTGACCAGACAGACGAGTGAACTTCAATGCCTGATTCTTCAGATGTTAAAACCTTCTATTCAGACTGAAATTTTATTCATTTTATTATTTGTGAGGTACGCATGGTACAGACCGCACCCATACGTATAAACCCCGTGCAAAATAATCGTAGTAATCATGAAACTACGATTATTTCTCTGACGATAATCGTAGCACCAAAATCTCTAATCCACAGGTGTCAAACATGCGGCCCGGGGGCCAAAACCGGCCCGCCAAAGGTTTTAATGCGGCCCGCGGGATGAATTTGTGAAATGCAAAAATTACACTGAAGATATTAACAAACAAGGATGTTAAAATCATTTTAGGTCAATTCAATCTAAAGTGGGTCACTACCGAATATTTTTGTCTTTGTTTAAGGGTAAGAAAAGTAAAATTACACAGAAATGTTTACATGTACAAACTAGCCTTTTACAAAAATGTGAATAACCTGAAATGTCTTAAGAGAAGTATGTGGAATTGTACCAACATTCTGCCTGTTACTAAAACTTTTGTGTATTTGTAAATCCACTGTGATCTGTACATTGTGATGCACATGTGTAAATAAATAAACTAAAGCGTAAAATTTTACAATTTCACTGATTTTTCTTACAAATTTTCAGGTTGTTCATATTTGTTCATTTTATGTTCAAGTACAGTTCATAGATTCAAACATTTCCATGATGTGATTTTACTTTTTTTTTCACTTAAAAACATAGAGAAAACTTTGGACTTGATGTTATTTAAAAGTTCTTACTCTATTATTTGTATTATTTTACTGGTTTGGCCCACTTCAGATCATATTAGGCTATAAGTGGCCCCTGAACTAAAATGAGTTTGACACCCCTGCTCTAATTCTTACATCCCTATTTGACACCCCTGTATTAGAGGATCCAAAAAAAGCAGTCCTGGAAAAAATTTTTTTAATGGAGATACCCCTAGTATTATTATTAGTGGCATTACAACATTAAGACACTTTCATTTTAGATGCATTAGCTTCATATTGGAGCTGAGATATGAAATAAAGCCAAAAGTGGATCCAGTGAATATCAAAAGGTGAACAAACCCTTTTTTTTTTCAATTATAGACTGTCTTTTTAATTTCTCCATCTCCACTAGTGTCCTGAATGATGAGACCAACCTGTTGCAACCTCTTGAGGAAAGGCACCCAACAGGACTGTGAGTAGAGACAATATTGAATTATTATGATTATCATGTTGAAAAAAGTGAGTCTGTTTATCAGAGGTAAATATTTTCTGCTTTGTCACTGTAGTAGGCTAGAGTTACAAACCTCCAGGTACAGTAATATTTCTGGTGGCGGCTGTTTTTCACCGCAGTGTGCAAATAAATCTCATCTGCCAAATGCGGTGTTGCTGCACCATAACTCTACTGCTGACTCACAGCACGGACACACAAACTAGTCTGTGTTTGTGCCTCAGAGGCCCTTTAGCAGAGACCATACTGTATATCTACTGTATAATGCATGAATGTTGGTCATATTAGGCAACAATCTACTCATACCATTTCTATTTTTTATGGTGAGTAAATAATACCTTGTTTCGCACAGTCCACACATTATAAAACAGAGCTGAATGTCACATTTCTCTGTGAGTACACGCTTCAGGGCAGGGTTAATTGGGTTGTAAACAGCGGGTGGCTAGTAAACAGCAGCTGATGGCAGGGTTAATGGAGATGTAAATTGCAGGGGTGAGGGCAAGGGAGTATAAACAGCAGTGAAAGGGAAAAAGTGACTGACCCCTCAGGTTGTTGCAAAAAGTTCTTCATGGCCTTGACTTGCTGGAAGTGACAGGACATGTCTGTGGCCAGAACCATCTCCACCACCAGAGCTCGCAGTTCTCTGATAGGAAAAAAAAAAAAAAAGGCAGTAAAGTAGAAGAAAATATTAGCCATGCACTGTATAATGAACTGTCAAACGGGCAGGTAATAAAAGCCGTCTTATTTCGGAAGTCGCTAAAGTAAATTAAATCAGCCGACAGTTTTTGAGAGCTATTTATAATATCTGCTTTGACATGTTCCAGCTTGTGCTATGAGAAATCGGATTGCAGCTGTCTCCTTTAATGTATCATCACACAGAACTCATCCATTTAGCAGTGAGTTGTTAGACCTGGAAGGTAATCCTCTGTCTCCGATTCTGACTCCACTGAACACAGAAAAAGAAAATTCTCGCTGAGGTTTCGAAGGTGATGGCTGCATTAGGTTCTTTGTGACTTTTCTGATCGTTCAATCTTCCTTTTCCCTGCCTCCTTCTCTGTTCGTGATTATATCTCTATGAATTTTCAATCCTTTCCTTTCATTAACTATCCCCCCCTGACCTCCAGTCATCCTTGGAGAGGTTATAGAGGATGTTCATCTCGTCGTCGTCCTGCAGTAGGCGGTAGGCGGCGCTGACATGGTGACTCTCCAACACTGAGCGATCATTGTACAAGATAGCTGTGTCTGACCTGAGCGGAGAAGAGAAAGCAAATCACATCTATAATCGATTTATATGAGAAAAAAATCACACAGAGAACAGTAAGGAATCTTTATATGATCATTGCTAATGTCAACCAGTTTTAAGTGGCAGGCATCACAAAAGGTTGATATCATTTTCTTTTCTCTTTAACCCATAAACTGAGCTCATTTTCTGGCAGTTCCTAAATGAATTTTTCTTTATTTTTAACCTTTCTTAAATGATTTATCACCATTTATTACAATATTATCTGCAGTATTTTGGATTTTTTTCAGTTAAAATCATGTATTTTCCTGTATTTAATTTACTGATCATGTAGATCACAGGTGTCAAACATGAGGCCCGGGGGCCAAATCCGGCCCGCCAAAGGGTCCAATCCGGCCCATGGGATGAATTTGTGAAATACAAAAATTACACTGAAGATATTAACAATCAAGGATGTTCAAATCATTTTAGGTCGATTCAATCTAAAGTGGGTCAGACCAGTAAAATACTATCAGAATAAACTATAAATAACTAGAAGCACTCGGAGAGCGCAGACCTCCGCCAAGGCTGATCAGTGGCCCCCCCCGTGGGCCCCCCCACCCCCGATCACCACCAAAATTTAATCATTTCTTCCTTATCCCATTCCCAACAAACCCTGAAAATTTCATCCAAATCTGTCCATAACTTTTTGAGTTATGTTGCACACTAACGGACAGACAAACAAACAAACAAACAAACAAACCCTGGCAAAAACATAACCTCCTTGGCGGAGGTAATGAAAACCACAAACTTTTTTCTTGGTTTTAGTGTTAAAAAAAGTTAATTTACACAAAAATGTGGACATTTACAGACTAGCATTTTACAAAAAATGTGAAAAACCTGAACAAATACAAACAACCTGAAGTGTCTAAATAGAAGTATGTGGAATTTTAACAATATTCTGCCGGTTACTAAATGTTTTATATATTTGTAGATCCACTGTGATCTGTAAGTTGTGACGCACATGTATAAATGATAAACTAAGGCGTAATATTGTTAAAATTGCACTTATTTTTCTTCAGAATTGTCAGGTTGCTCATATTTGTTCATGTTATGTTCAAGTACAGTTCATAGATGTAAACATTTTCATGACAGAGCTTGACTTTTTTTACCCAAAAACATAGAAAAAAACTTTGGAGTTGACATTATTTATCAGTTCTTATGCTATTATTTATTTTATTTTATTGGTCTGGCCCACTTTAGATCATATTAAGCTGCATGTGGCCCCTGAACTAAAATGAGTTTGACACCCCTGATGTAGATGTTCATAAAAGCTCAGATTAAAGTTGAGGGTTATTGCATCAAAAACAGAGAAAACTGAAGAAAAAGTGACTTTTTCAGTAAAATCTATCATTAACTGAACATAAACCAACTGACTACATCCACTGTCATTTCTCAAACTCCATGAGTTTTATTAACTTGTTGATGAAATATAGGGTGAAATCATAAAATACTTAGTACAGATGGAGAAAATTTGATAAGGACGTCTAACGAAGTTGGGTCAGTTGTTCTATCAATATCCAGATTACATTTAAATTTTGTGAACTTCCTGATTTTCAGTGGCTGTCACCTTCCAACTACTCTCTGTCTATGGAAAATCTCATTAATCTTGACCCATCGCGTAATAATCATACAGTAATAAAATAATTAACTCATATAAACCCAGAGCTACTTCACAAATAACAATATAAGTTCACAAATTATTTTTTTTCTCTTTATTTAACCTTTCTTAAGTGATTTATCACCATTCATTATAATATTGTAGCCTGTATTTTGCTTTTTTTTTTTTTTTAATGAAAATCATGTATTTTCCTGAATTTAATTTACTGATCATGTAGATGTTCATAAAAGCTCAGATTAAAGTTGAGGGTTATTGCATCAAAAACAGAGAAAACTGAAGAAAAAGTCCACTGTCATTTCTCAAACTCCATGGGTTTTACTGGTGAATCAATGTTGTAGAAGATGACGGGCTTCTGAACATCCAAATGGGTCATATCTGATGACTTTGAAAAGATGACTAACTGCATTTTACACCAATTATTTACATGGATTGATAGAATAAGTGGATCAACAGGTATTTCACTTTTTGTATCAGTAAATGAGATTGCTGAGGATGTTTGGGTCTTTATGAGTTAAAATCATAAAAAAAATTCAGACCAGTAAGTCCAGGGAGACTTTAATTATTATCCTTTTTTGATAAAATATGAAACAAATATCAAACATAAACAGTACATACACAGAAAGAATGATAAATCACTCTCCTTCCACCCAAACACAAGCGTGATTCTATGTTTTTTCACTGAAATTTAGAGTCGTCTCACGATCTTCTGCTTTAATGGATAAATGTATCTGTTTTCATCCAAGACCTGAATTTAAGAGGCAAATTTAAGCACAGAATCAATATGTAATAATAAGTAGATTTATATTTGTAAGTAGATTTTACTAGTGTGCTGTGGAAACCTGAAGCCAAAATCCGAAGCTAAAATCATCTAGTGTTTGTCAAAAGTGGAGTAAATAATATTATCTAAAGAGCTGCAGAATATCTTTATGACATCTTATAAAGCGATTGAAGAATAAAAACAGCATGTGAACCAATCATGAGATGAATCTCCATGAGTAACAGTACACAGAGGACAAGACCGATGAATAGTAATTAAAAGGTCGGGCAATAAAATGATAATTATTGTTATCATTACATTGTTTTACATGTAATTATAACGAATGAGAGAGAATTTTTTATTTTGTCTTTAGGGGGTATTTTGTTCTCTTTTGTTCTTATTTTATTCTAAGCAAAGTCAAATTGTCTTGTTGCATCCTTTAAAGTGTTTATGTCGTTTCATCTCATTGCGTTTTTTTTTTTTTTTTTATATATATATATGTATTTTGTTTTCGTCTTGTTTCATCATTTACAACTGTCTTTTTTCTTTTTTTTTTCAAAAAATCTGGCTCTAAACTTAAAGAAATAATGACTTGATTTATTGTCATAATCACCAAAACGGACTCAAATGAAAATGCAAATTGTGATCAAATTTTCAGACATATTTTCCAGCCAAAATTACTAATATCCATTTTAACCCTTTCATGCATAGTGGTCACTCCAGTGGACAGTTCTTCTCCAGCTGTTCTCTTGTATATTCATGGGTTTTGTTGTTTTAGTTCCATATCAGCCAACACAGTGGACACTAATGCATGTGTAACTTTGCTGTTCTTGATAAACCTGATCTGCAGTAACATGTTTGAGTGTAAATCAATTGTTATTAGACTGTAATTATCATTTTTTCTTTAACAAAATGGGTTTTTCATATATTATCTCCATGAAGTGAGTAAGAACTAGTATTAGAGTATGTTTAAATATGTGAAAACATCAGATTAGCAGCATTAAAAGTGTTGATATTTCATAGTTTTCACTGTATATCAGTAAATACATGTTTCTTTGCTTCAAAAATTAAATGCATCGTATCCATTTGGTGCACATTTTTGCAGCTCCATGAAAAATAGGTTCATAAAAAGCTGTCAATTGCATTTTTTTTCATGCCTAAAGAGGAATAAAAACAGGGGAGAAAAATCATGATTAAGGTTCTCATAATTCATGCATGAAAGGGTTAATAAGGTTATGAATTAAAACAATACATAGCACGGTGGATGACGCCATTAGCACTTTGCTAAATATGACTTTGTCTCAGCTAAACACTTGGTCACGCCTCTAACTTCAGAACTCATTTATTCCTGTTGCTATTATCCTTTTAAACAACTCCATGAAAGTTATTGATGTATTTATTGTGTATTGTTTCCTTGTATGTGTATATGTCTGTAATTAACTGCTACACTAAACATCCCTGGGGATAAATATTTCCTTGACCTTGAAAAAAAAGTAGTATTTGTTGCAGTTTCATTAAAAAAGACAGCGTTAGGATACATGAAGATACCTAAAAAGACACACAGCAATTTTATTCAATAAGCTTTTCTAATTATAACCGCAGATTTATTAATTTTATGACAGCTCTTTCAGCTCAGGCTTCTGTTACTTATGACTTGATGTAAGTCAGGGTTTGCTTTAAGCCTGTCCTCCGAGAACAAACCGACCCTGTTCAACAAGGACATGGAATCTGCAGTTCATTTGGACTCCCATCAGGCCTTGGTGTTATTACTGCACTGCAGGCAGCCTCAGTGTAAATGTGAAACCCCCCTGGTACAAATGAATTCATTGATTTGGTAAGTCACAGCCATGCATTTTTGATTTTATGATCCATTACCTTGTCTGGATGTGGAAGTTGTTTGTGGTCCCCGTGTGCTCGTAGTCGTGCACAGCTGCTGCAAAGATCATGGCAAAGATCTCCAATTCAGTCAACCAGTGCTGGGTGCAAAAGGAGGGAAGAAGAAGAGGAGGAGGAGGAGGAGAAGGAGAGATGGGGTATAAGATGAAGAAGGGGAGAATATAGACAAATGTAACGGTGCAAAGGAGAGGAGGCAATGAGATGGAAAAGACAGAGACATTGACAGAAGAAGGAAGAAAAATAATGAATATAAGAGGAAAGAACAGACAGAAATTCGAGAAGAGGAATGGGAAGCCAGTGAGTGGAAAAGGGAGAATGCATCACACCATAAAGATATGCGAGAGAAAAGTGATATAAAGGATGCAGCAGGTAGAATTTGGCGTAAGGAATGCATTACCGTCAGGGATGAAAGGAAACAAATGGAGAGGGGGAGGAAAGGTCAGGAAGAGAAAAAAAGGAAACTTCAGATAAGACAGGCTTACTTTCCCACCTCTTACTCCTCCTGTAAGTGTTACCAAATATAAAGCTGTTTAGTTTTATAACATTCGATTCTGGAAGAAGGTGTACAGGAAGTGCAGGTTCTATTTTAGCCTTTTTTCATACAATATATAAAAAGAAGACCGTGCAATAAAAAGTAGGAAAAGTGTGACAATTCATGTTCCATCACACAGAAAATGTACTGAGGAAGACATAAAGATAAGCATAAAGCAGTGAGTGGTTAATGTATGTTCATTCTACCGACCTGCTGAAAAACTGCTGTCATTCAACTAAAACCACTTTACTTTGCACATGTTAAATATTAAGGTTTACAAAGCAGGCTCCTTCTGTTATCTACTGAAGCTCAACATGTTATCTGAGATTACAATAAGCTTAGTGTGGATAACATCAGCATTTTTATGGCAAAACCAAAACCTCTCCTAGTCTGTCCACTCTGGTAATTTTGATTTTGAGCCTAATTCAGTGATGTTAGACAAGGCAAGGCAAGTTTATTTGTATAGCACATTTCAGCAACAAGGCAATTCAAGGTGCTTCACACAGGACATTGAAATAAAAGAAACAAAAAGAAACACATTTAAAACATTATAAAAGAAACATGTAAAAAGTGATTAAAAACAGCAAGTAAGAAAACAACACATAAAATAAAAAAAATAATAAAAAAAAATAGAATAAAATAAAATAAAAAATAAAAACACACACATATTAAAGTAAGAGTTGCAGTGCAGAGTTTCAAAGAGAATATAAAATTTAAAAAGTCAAAAGCCTTTTAGTCAAAGGCAGCAGTGAACAGGTGTCTAACCTTGACTTAAAAGAACTCAGACTCTCAGCAGACCTGGTA
Source organism: Sphaeramia orbicularis (assembly GCF_902148855.1). Lineage (NCBI taxonomy): Eukaryota > Metazoa > Chordata > Actinopteri > Kurtiformes > Apogonidae > Sphaeramia > Sphaeramia orbicularis. The sequence goes on from NC_043973.1 coordinate 30,150,693, forward strand.
TTTTCTGGTAGTTTGTTCCAGATATATGGAGCATAGAAACTGAACGCTGATTCTCCATGTTTAGTTCTGACTTTGGGAACACAGAGCAGACCTGCACCAGATGACCTGAGTGGTCTGGATGGTTCATACTGGACTAGAAGGTCTCTGATGTATTTTGGGCCTAAACCATTCAGTGCTTTATATGCTAGTATGAGAATTTTGAAGTCTATTCTCTGAGAGACAGGGAGCCAGTGTAGATACCTCAGAACTGGACTGTTAGTTAAAAGGTGGTTAGCAAGTGTAACAGGGTCAATAATTTCGCAGCAATGTGGGTATGTAGATGATGTTGTGTATTGTTTTTTATAATTACACAAAATCTGTTCATTTTATTTTCATTTGTTTTGGTTAATACCTGACATTATGGGCCTCCGAGTCAGTACGTGGAACTTTTAATTTGAGTCTGTTCTCCAACCAGTCATTTACAGTGTGACTCTGCCCGCTATAGCTAGAGTTTTCGCACCTTTACCTCTTCCCTTTTGTTCTGGATCTCTATGGGAGATGTAAGCAGCCGTGCAGTTGGAGAAAATGTTTGGTTTAGCCTCTGCTAATTTAATGTTTAAATGAACTGGCTAGTTCAAACTGTATGAGGTGCTTATGATGTGCTGAAACACATTTCTGTATCATTTGGTCTGTGTTGGAGCTTGTTTTACGAGGGTCGCTGACCAGAGGTTTTAGTGTCTTATGCCACTTTTGTCAGGTATACTGTATTTTGTTTAAATAATTTAATGTATTAGCCCTTTTGTTCCTGATCTCTATGGGAGAGGAGCTTGTTTTACAGGACCGGAGGTTTTTGTGTCTTTATGTCACTTTTGTCAGGAGCTGAAAAATAATAAATGGAGACTGCCTCCAAAGTCATACGTGCAGGTCTCGTCCTTAAAACAGGGAGTCCGACACCACCAGTTACACAAGTATAGTTTAACACATAAAACTAAATCGTGGTGTTTCATAGTGATGTTACTGAAAATAGTAAACTTTTGATCAGAATTTTGAACACATTTACTCTATAATGGAATGAATAGCTAAATCCCCAATTATAATGAAATAAACCTTGTCAAAATGGATCTAAATGGATCAGGGCAGCTACCACCCATTAAAAGTACCCTATGGATGATCATTTTATGTGAAGGTGAAATATGTAATATTTTGCAATCCACCTGCTCTGAAGACAAGGGGAAGCATCAACAAAAAAAACAAAACAAAACAAAAAACAAATATGTAACAAATATATTAAATATTTTCTGATAGTAAACAAGCAACAGAAGACACAAATTAATCTGCCTGTGCCTTCGGACAACCGTAAGTGGTTATGAAGAAAAGCCGCTGAATCACTCGCTTCCTCTCGTCTGTGGATGAGAGGTCTGTTAATTAATCCCTGAGTGTTGTCTTGCAGTCAGACTGTTGGCGTGCACTCCAGTTGTCTGGAGGTGCACTCTAAGTCCAAAGGTGCATGCCCAGAAGAATCCCAAACCCAGCTAAACAAGAGGATAATAAGAAAATACAGGTAAAGGGCAGTGTATCTGCAGGTACATGCACGTCCACACTCTCCTGGACGGACATAAGTGTTACATATTCCACCTTTATGTGATCACAAATATTATTTTTGGACTTGAACAGACAAAGGATTAGTAAATATTTAATATTTAATGTTCAGTATATACCTCTGTGCACTGATATGGGCTCTAATCTTTAAGTATTTTCATCATGCAACTCTGAGTGGGAATTTTCCTTTGAGATGTGCAGGCATTTGAGTGCACTCAGGTACCCAGATGGGGCTTAAGCTCAGTCGATATGAGCGACTAATCAACAGTGGGGGGTGGGAGTCATTAAGAACGGGGGGAGCGAGATGGCCTCAGTATATTTCCTCATGGGCCTGCTTTATGAATGACCTGTTGATTGTTGATTTAATGGAGTCTGGAGGGCCTAAGAAATGATAGATGCAGTTCCCCTGCTCTCCTAGGAGCCTGTGGTTCTAGCACTAATGTGGTTTACTCCGCAAGGCACTGCCCAAAGAAACGCACCATGTCGACAGCTGTCGCAGCCACCTTATTAAGGTGATTAAATAAAAACAGTGGAAGCGGGGGCGGCTGGTTGGTTAGGGACACTGAACTCAGCTGTAGCGAGGCCAGGACTTTTCTTTCTTCTGCTTTTTTTTTTTTTTTTTCATTTTCTTTTTTGGAATGAATGCAGCATCAAAAATGCCCTAAAGTCACTCTAGTGGGAAGCAGTGAAATATAGGTCATAAAAAGCAACATGAAATATTGACAACAGAAAAGAAGCAACAGTTTGGGAAAAAATATGAACAGCATAAAGGCACAGACTGTGAAAATGTGTCACATTAGACTGGTTAATTGGGACTTAAGAGTGGTTTCATTGCATCTCTGTGCCTTTTCTTCGAAGAAAGAACAGCTCTTGGATTCTCCATTGTAAAAAAGCAGCTATATTTAGAAGCTACATGTTTGACAAAGCTGCAATTAGTCTGCTGACAGAGATGTTCTGAGTAGCATGTTGACAATATGCTCTTCATTTCACAGATGAGCTTTCCAACTGAACACTCCAGTAATGCTTGTACACTGAAGTGCTCTCTGTTGGCTTTCATCAGGTAGGTGTGAAGTAAAAAAGGGAAAAAAATCTCCGAAAGCATCTGTCGTCTAATTTGCACATATCCGACTCACCACCATGCCTGTCTTGAGCAGCAAGTAGTGTACGGTCTGCGTGACATCGGCAGCGTGCATCAGGTTGTGGTAGGGGTTTTTATGTTTGCTGTATCCCACTTCTAGTGCTTCCACGAATGACACCACTGCAGAGATTGGGATCTGATGGAAGACAAGAAACACCGCAGAAACATCTACATTATGTAAGACATTTCTACAACCTATTTGCAAATGATGAGCCCCGTAAAAATATGCTGTCGTAAAATATGGACCGTGAATCATTCAAGCTCCTACACACAGCGATTACATATTCATTCCTGCTTCATTGCCCATGTCATTTACTGTGAATGCTGTCACTTCAACTAGAGTGTCCTTAGCCATTAGGAAAGGAGCTCTAGCACAATCAGATGATATGAAGTATGTAAGACTCACCTCATAAAATGGTCCTTCTTGAAATACAACATAAGCTCAACGTAAAGGGGCTCTTCTTTAAACAACACATGCATACAGGTACAACATCGACCCGGTGTTCTTGTAACTTACCTTGAAGCGACTGATGAGGTCATATCTTGTGAGTAACTCATAGAATATGAATTTAAGGGCATGATCGCCGCTGGCTTCGTTTAGAGCGAACACGTCGAATGACCACTTGTCAACATTCTGTGTGGAGAGAAATAATTCACATCATGACATCTGTCTAAAACAACAAGAAAACCTTAAATATAGACTCACCATGTGTAACACTATCTAAGACGAATAACACCTAAAGGAACCCTGAAGCCCTATGCTCACAGGACTAGGAACTGAGCTTGAATTACATCCTGCTCTAAACTGACTTTTTGTATCTGTCAGAATCATTCTCTTGCACACTGATACTTTATTATTATTATTAGCCCACCCCCTGAAGGGGAGGCAAGGAGTATTGTTGTTGTTTTTGGTTCGGTTTGTTTGTTTCTTTTTTAACACTCTAGCAGCAAATCTATTGGTTGAATTCATACCAAATTGGGTTTACAGATTGCCAGTGACCCAGAATAGATCTCATTACATTTTGAGAACAGTACGTTAAAGTAAACATTTTTTATAAATTTTTTAAATCTTTTTTTTCCCCTATTTACTTATAATGGGCGAAATTTCAAATGTCTGTAGCAGCAAAACTATTTGTTAAATTCCTACCAAATTGGGTTTATAGATTGCCAGTGACCCAGAATATAAGCAATTGAATTTTGGTAAATGTAGGTCAAAGTTCAAAATTTTAATGAATTTTTAAAAGCTTTTTTCTTCTCCCATTTACTTATAATGGGCAAAATTTCACGTGTCTATAAAAACATCGATTTTCTTTCAATTTACTTCAGACTTGGCACATATATAGAGACAATTGATATGCTGACATCAGCACATGCATAGACATGATGATATCAGCTGGATTGATGCCAAAATAAGCTACAATACATGCAAGGAGCGGAGTTTGTTGTGCCTGGCACCACTTCTTCTTCTTCTTCTTCTTCTTCTTCTTCTTCTTCTTAGTTGTACTAGTAGTAATGGTAGTAGTAGTAATAGTACTAGTAGTATTTATGTAATTTTTAGTCACTCAGTCACTTGTTTTCTCTCTATCTTTCTATTGTATTTGATGCCTATTGTCTTGTGCTATTGTACATCTGAATGTCCCCCTTTTGGGATCCATAAAGTATATCTTATCTTATCTTATCTTATCTTATCTTATCTTATCTTATCTTATCCATATCATCATCTTTTGGGATTTTGCTCCTCTGAAGATTTTAAGTTCACCTTTTCAGTGAATATCCATGCTATATCATGTTATGAGTGTATTGAATTTCCACCCAAAACCCTTTTCATCATTTTCCTCTACCAGGAAAGAGACTGAACGAACACGCAGTTGAAACTAAACTCATGCAAATCCCACCAAATTACAGAAACATCAGAAATGCCTAATATTATCACAGAACCTCTGTGTTTGTTGAAGTAAGCAGTGTAATTTTTAGAAATTACAAACATGTCACATTGCACACGATTAAGCTCTTAGATGACCTCTGCAATTATTAGTAATTACCAGAGGTCAGCGGGTAATACTGCACTAGTCCTGTGTAAATATGGCATCATTCTAGAGGCTAATAGAGCTTTAATAGGTAAAACAGCAGAGTGCATAATATCCAGGTTGAGGAACATGATTGCTTACCTTAATTCACTTGCACAACATCAACTCATGTTACAAAAGTTAAGTCTCTGGTACATATCACGATATGTTATTACTTGTTTCAACTTTGGAATTTTTCTGGTAGCAGTGTGATTATATTTAAGAATGGGTGGCTCCTTTCTACTAGGGCTGTTCTCTCAGTGTTATGCTTGTAGTGTGTGTGTGTGTGTGTGTGTGTGTGTGTGTGTGTGTGTAAAACTCTTTTTTTTTCCCTATCTGTGTGGGTCTGTTGGGATGCGTGTGCACATGTTAATACCTTAAGCACAGATATAACAGAAGAGGGGTAGCTGAGTCCCACCATATTGGAGGTGCGTCGGTACATCCTGTTTGGAGAAGATAAACAACATCAAATGAAGCGTACTGCTGAGTGTAAACACCAGAGGTTACTTCGCTAGCTCGAAACCACAAACTGGAAGAGACCTCACCAAAATTCACTATAAACCATTGAATCGACATGGAACCGAATGCATCTGTGAGCGTGTAGCCTTATTTTCAGATATTAAATGGTTATAGAGTGTGATATAGAGGCTGGATTAGGATTACAATTCTGATAAATAGCATAAATATAGATGTTGATATCTCAAATCAGCATGAACAGGACATCTTACAGCTGTAGACATGTTGTATCCCAATATTACTGCCCATATAGTTTATAATCATCAATATTTTGTTTAAGTTTAATGGGAGATTTTCTTTTCCTAAGTGAAAATGATTATTTACAGTCAGAGCATGAAAAATATTTCAGAAATGTAGAGGTAGAACATTTAAAATCATAGTCATGGATAAAAAAAAACATAATCAGTGTTGAGAGAAATGAAGTAAAAACCACCTTTGAGACATTTTGGAAGCAATTTTTTTTTTTTTAGAAGTTATTTGCTTCAGAGATTAAATGTGCAAAATGTTATGTATTTTAATAATATTAATTTTAAAAACAATGACAAAAGTGCTGGTTTGCTAATGTCTTCCAGGTATATGATAAAGTGTTATTACACATGTATTGGTTTATGTAAATTTATGTAATAGATTTATAAGCCTCCCACTAGATAGAACCTGTAAAGTGAATGTATTGTAATGTGCAGATAATGTTTTGAAGTAGATCTGGTAGCTCTGAGACAAATATTCCTTTTGAGTAAAACCCATTCTCTTGTTATTGTCAAATTTCACATTTTGACCCAAGACTGTATCTGGAAAACTACAGCTAACTAGCATTTTTGACTTGATTTTTTTATTTTTATTTTTTGACAATATATTTAATAAAATCTTCTTTTATATATACACACATACACTTGTAAATATAAACACATGTAGACCTGTACCTCACAAACAAAGGCACCTGCAACATTACAAGTATTACATGTAAACACACACATACACAAAAAATAAATAAATAAAAATTACAAATAAACAATACACATACACATCACAAACTTCTCAGTCATAAACATTTGTACATAATTTAATGCCCTGTTACAATTACGGGTATTTGAACTCATTAACCCTGTTGTAAGGTTTACACAACTGAATATTTATTCCTCCTCATTGTCATTTGCTAAATCAACAATTTTAACAAATATCTTAAAAGGTTTCCATATTTTTTCAAACATATCCTGCCTTCCTTTTCGTATGTACGTCAGTCTCTCCAAAGGAAAAGTTATCAACATTTGCTTCACCCAGTACATAATTTCCAAAACATTCCAATGGATCTTTTGGCATGTAAAAGACACGTATCTATTAATATTTGTTTACTTTTGTTGTATTTATGACCTTTTGGGTAAAGTCCTAAAACATTGACTTGATTTTTTATTTTTCTTTATCAGTGACTCACAGGTGGTAAAATTTCACTACTTTTATTCTGGAAGCATTTTACATGTAACCAATGTAACAATAAAAAAACAAACTAACCAATCCAATCGAATGGCATTTATTCCAATATAAAACTATTTAATGATATTTGTCATTATTGTTTTGAATACCAGACCCCTGATGGAAAAGAAACACCTGAATTCAATGCGTTCCAATACTTTTGTCCATATAGTGTATGATTTAGGTAATTATGCTATGAGGCTACTGATATGCAAATGCACACGGTTTAATTCCTCCAAGAGATTAGTAAAGTCAATTGATTCAGATGCAAAGTTAGTGCATTCTCATCTACAGCTCATGTCAATAAACTGCCGCAAACACTGGTGTCATTTTCAAAGTAGACGTCAGCACTAACAAGAACTCATTGTTGCAACTAAATATCAAGCTGGCTGATTTGTTTGTGCAGGTAAATGTATTTGAGATTTAAAAGGTCACACTTCATCTCTGTATTGCACCACACTCTTCCACCTTTTCATTCTCATTTTCTCCTCTTTGATTTCCAATCTTTTTTCATTGTAAATGTCTGAAAACAGCCTGCCCTCTGTAAAAACAGATTAAGAAAGATTATAGCTTACATGTTTGAGGCTTACTGATTCAAATGCATGTTTCATGTTAGTGTGTGATAAAGCACAGCCTTGGACGGGGAGTTGTGTCTAACTCTCTGAATGATTGTGCTTAGCCAGGCTTTCCAAGGCCGTGATGATGTATGGTCAGACAGTGCAGAGGATGCTCGCATATTTCCAACTGGGGCCTAAGATTTAACTTTTAAATAAAACATCTGCTTTCAAAGTAGGGGTGTAAGAAAATATCGGTTCTGCAATATATCGCGATATTTCATTTCACAATACTGTATTGATATTAAAAAGTACAGTATTGATATTTTTAGGTAATTATTCAAATGCAGATATTGTGGAGGTTCATTTATTTTTTTTTTGTTTTTGTTTTTTGTTTATATTTCATTTATTATTATTCAACACTCTTTTATTAAATAATGGTAGTTCCTTTGTTGGGATTGCACAAAAATAATGCTATGATGTTAGTTATGAACTAATAGAATATGAACATTTGAACAGGATCTTAAACTGTAATGTCTGTAAAACATAATTTAAGTTTTAACAAGGAAAATTTTGTGATATAGCATTTGATCCTGTTGTGATCAAATAAAAATGTGTTTTGTATTTGTGCATATTTCTGGTGTAATTCAATTCTTCCAGGAAATAATCTTTAAAAAAAGAAACAAAACCAATAAAAAAAATTGCCTTTTTAACAGTATCATGATACACTATATTGCCAAAAGTATTGGCTCACCCATCCAAATAATCAGAATCAGGTGTTCCAATCACTGCCATGGCCACAGGTGTATAACATCCAGCACCTAGGCATGCAGACTGCTTTTGCAAACATTTGTGAAAGAATGGGTCGCTCTCAGGAGCTCAGTGAATTCCAGCGTGGAACTGTGATAGGACGCCACCTGTGCAACAAATCCAGTCATGACATTTCCTGGCTCCTAAATATTCCACAGTCCACTGTCAGCTGTATTATAAGAAAGTGGAAGTGTTTGGGAACGACAGTAACTCAGCCACAAAGTGGTAGGCCACGTAAACTGACGGAGCGGGGTCAGCGGATGCTGAGGCGCATAGTGCAAAGAGGTCGCCAACTTTCTGCAGAGTCAATCGCTACAGACCTCCAAACTTCATGTGGTCTTCAGATTAGCTCCAGAACAGTGCACAGAGAGCTTCATGGAATGGGTTTCCATGGCCGAGCAGCTGCATCCAAGCCAAACATCACCAAGTGCAATGCAAAGCGCCGGATGCAGTGGTGTAAAGCACGCCCCCACTGGACTCTAGAGCAGTGGAGGCGCCTTCTCTGGAGTGACCAATCACGCTTCTCCATCTGGCAATCTGATGGACGGGTCTGGGTTTGGCGGTCGCCAGGAGAATGATACTTGTCGGACCGCATTGTGCCAAGTGTAAAGTTTGGTGGAGGGGGGATTATGGTGTGGGGTTGTTTTTCAGGAGCTGGGCTTGGCCCCTTAGTTCCAGTGAAAGGAACTGGGAATGCTTCAGCATACCAAGACATTTTGGACAATTCCATGCTCCCAACTTTGTGGGAACAGTTTGGAGCTGGCCCCTTCCTCTTCCAACATGACTGTGCACCAGTGCACAAAGCAAGGACCATAAAGACATGGATGACAGAGTCTGGTGTGGATGAACTGGACTGGCCTGCACAGAGTCCTGACCTCAACCCCATAGAACACCTTTGGGATGAATTAGAGCGGAGACTGAGAGCCAGGCCTTCTGTCCAACATCAGTGTGTGACCTCACAAATGCGCTTCTGGCAGAATGGTCCAAAATTCCCATGAACACACTCTTAAACCTTGTGGACAGCCTTCCCAGAAGAGCTGAAGCTGTTATAGCTACAAAGGGTGGACCCACATCATATTGAACCCCATAGACTAGGAATGGGATGGCACTGAAATTCATATGCGAGTCAAGGCAGGTGAGTGAATACTTTTGGCAATATAGTGTATATCATGATATATTGTATCGTGATCCTAGTATTGTGATTTGTATCGTATCACCAGATTCTTGCCGATACACACCCTTATTTCAAAGTTAGACGTACTACTTTTCCCAAAATCAAAGATCTGTCTTCATTTCCTGTTCAGACAAATCTTTAAATGCACCAATCGAACATTCAATAAAAAAAGCTTTAGTAAACACAAGTCTTTTTTAATATATTTATGAAACTGAATTCTGCTTTAAATGAGGGAAACAGTTTAAAACACTATGCATTAGTAATGTAAAGTGTACGTGCAGAAAAAGCCCTGAAACGTGCGTGTAGTACGGTTGTCCATTTGTTATGCAGTCTAAACTAAAGATGTTGATGGAGGTGCTTTAGATGGCTCCAGGCTGCGGTGTTTAGGTTGACTGATGATACAGTAGATTGGAAACCGTAGGGGAGGGGAAGTTGAAGGTGATGATCTGTTTAAATTATTTAAGATGTGACTGATGGCTTGTGCGTCTCGGTGGCATACAGAGACAGTACTGGAACACTTCATACCTCTCTACAAAGATGCCAGCCTGAACGGCGTGGACGATGCTGCGGAATCGGGGCTTCTCCTCGTTCCGTCGCAGCATCAGGCCCATCTGTCGAGTGAAGGTGGAGGCCAACCAATCCCGCACCTCCGACGGTACCGACTCCGACTGGATGTCACTGAGCTCATCCTCTGTGTCAACCAAACGCCTGAGAGCAGAGAGGATGAAGGGGAAAGGCAGAGAAGAACCAGAGAAAGAAAAAACACAGAAAGACATTTACAGATAGAAGCCATGTTAAAAAGTTTACAGTTTATAAAATCTCAGCTCTAAAAGGGGATGAAAGTGAAATCCATGAGCTGTCCATCAAATAATAACACGTCTTATGTAACAATAAAACATGATGCGGTCTTTAAATCCAATTGTGTGATATAATTCTCCACAGCTACCCTGTTGTGTTGACATGAACAAGAGATCAAGAGCAAAGCCTGTTGGCCTCCACCCTCTGAACTAAAACATGTTCTTATGGCCAAGAGAAAGCATTCACATCACTGTGATAATCATGCTGCAACATGAATTCTGCACTGGAATGTTCATCATCCTCAGTCCTGGAGTGGTCATGCCTTTGCTGGCCCTAATCTGACGGAATCTAGATGATGGAAAGCTTACATAATTCCATAAGCTCAGGCGTATCTGGGATTTTGGACTTGCATTAAACTATTGGCAGACATTTGTTTACCTTAGGCATATATAACAGCTTTATAAGCTCTACGCGAACATCACATTTGTTTGTGATCTGCTTCAACTAATGCAGGGTTATTATAGCTGACAAAAACCAAAACTAGAATGAACAAAATCATCAGTTTTGAAGAACAAGTAAAATAAAAACTAAAATGAATAATATGACCAAATAACCCTGCAATTTCCTTGATTGGGATCTATCTATCTATCTATCTATCTATCTATCTATCTATCTATCTATCTATCTATCTATCTATCTATCTATCTATCTATCTATCTGTCTGTCTGTCTGTCTGTCTGTCTGTCTGTCTGTCTGTCTGTCTGTCTGTCTGTCTGTCCGCATTTCAGTTCTATTCTGAAATGGAAATGGAATTTTGTTTTAAGGTGTATGAGAATCACCTCAAAACCTTTAATAAACAATGGTTTTGAAACTCATGCTTGGCATCATGCACTCTTTATCGTAGAATGCACTCGTAGTCCTTTTCAGCCTCAATAAATCAAGGCTTCTCATAACCATAAATAACTAAATAATATTGGAACTAAAACAAGCTGATTCCTAAAAAAACAAAAAAATTAACTATGCATTTGCACTTGCAAAGCTAATTATAACTAACCTGAAATAGAAAAAAAAAAAAAAGATAAATAGGATAAAAAAAGATTAAATAAAAATAAAAACTAAGGAGCATTTCAAAACTATAATGACTATCAAAATGGATAAGGATTTGAAATTCTGTAACCAAATACACAGAAAAATGATCAAAATGAAGCCTAAAGTGTCATTTCCCATACAGTGTTAGGCCTAATAATAGTCATTAATCTTTAGTGTGTGTTTACTCAGTTGTCGCTATTGTTCTATAAATGAACCACATCAGTACTTGTTCTGCTGGAGAAAGCTATTGTCTCCTTACCTCGTCTCCTCAATGTAAACAGATTCCAGCACAGATGCGGCATACTCGAGGTTCTTCTTAAGGTCAGCGAGCGAAGCCTCTCCTCTCTCCAGTTGCTTCACCAGACATCTTAATCTAAAACAGAGATTCAGCAGCCATTCAACAAATGGAATTACTTCCCTCCCATCTTGACATGATGAATTAATTGCAACTCATATTGGATTATTCAGGTTCCTGCTGTGCTGGACATGATGTTTGATTTATTTATTTATTTTTTTTTTCTTTTCTGAAAATAGACCAGTCCTCCTTTTGTAAATCACAGTGCTGGTCACCTGATAAGACATAAAATACAAGCTGATGTTTTAGTTGAGTTTGATTATGGTTTTGGTTATGAATACCTCTTCGACCACACTTTGTGATATTTTCTAAACATAAAAGCAAAAGCTTAACAGTAAATGGATATAAGTGACCTTAAAGTCACCATCCTCTTTTCTGTAAACAAACTAAATTCAGTTTAGATAAAAGAGCTGGGTTAAAAAAGTTCTGTTTGAATGGGACACATTTATCCTCAGCTTTCGCAGCCGCCACTTCACTTGAACAATGACTCCTTTTTCCTTCTGTTCTACGTTTGATGGAAGGCTCCCTCTACTTCTTTAAAAAATTATATGTCTTTGACTGGCACTGCTATCCAGCGGGCCTTTCTCATAAGAGACATTGTGACTTGTCAAACACAGGGATAATTAATAACATTAATGACTGTATTCCATCTACATGTGTCAGCTTCAGGGCTGTGATGCTGTGCACACGGACTCACCACTGGGGCTTTTAATTGGGAGGAAGGCATCGGTAATGTTATTAGTTCCACCTGTGCTTTTCCTCTTATGACAAGTCAAAATATCTGCAGTGTGAAAGCTTTATTCATTTAAAAATTGCAGTTCTTTGATGCCTTCACACTCCGCTGGGACTTTACTGCTCCTCTGACACTAATTAAACTTTAATATTACATTTCTAGGCTTTAATACATGGCTTTTGATACTATTGACAACAGTCAGCGATAGACTCAATATATGATATATAACCCAATATTCAACCGAACGTGGAATTAAATGTTTGACACCACAGAGTGAACCAGCTGGAATGAAAAGTATAACGTCATTTCACATAGCTAGTAATTGTTTTCGAACCCAAAAAACAGCACTAATGAAAAAAAAACATCTTTACTTCGATTTCACTGCAGCCTCTTGCAATGTGCCACCTGCTGTTGCGTTGGAGGTCACACACTCCCTTTCACGGCAAATGCCCACAGAGGCCACGCTTGTTGCTGAATTATTAAGCAGGGTGGGGAGTAGCAGGTTTCAGATGCTCTCATTGATTACATTCCCCAGCTGCAATTGCAGCTTTACTGAGTACAGGCTGCTTGTGAACTTTAGCATTAAAAACTCCCATTCTGAGTATTTGTATGTTTCTCCTCAATGTCTAAAATTCAGCGTGGAATGCACTTCGAGTACGATGCTGAGTATCATTAAAGCCTCATAGACCTTTTCCCACAGCAGATATTTTTTACATATGACGGCAGAAAACACACAGGTTTACTTGGTGGTGTACTTTCATCTAAACTGTTGCACCGTTACATTCATTGTCCTATGTTTGATGTTAGTTTTTTGCACTTTGGAGTTGCAGTTTAACTTTACTTTTAGGCTAAAATTTCCTTAAGGGGTCAAATGAGTGGCCATTTTTGTCAAAAAAAAAAAAGTTGTAAGAAATGCATAGAACTGTGTTGAAATAATGCTAATACATTTGTGCACAGACTACTGATATGATTTGACAGTGGAAGCTCTATTTTCAGAAATATTGGATTTGGAATAGCACGTGTATGTGAAAACTTTTGCTGGTGGACGGATGTGACATTACTCATGATGCTCTGGTCAGTACCAGTACTTTATTAGGAATAAACTTATAGACTTACTATTGCTAATTCTCCTCTTCTTCATAAATGTTAGTATTGTGGATCTAAAACAATAACAGCTGACACAAAAACACAAAATCTGTCAGTGGTCGGATGTGACATGGTTGTTGTGGATCCCATCATACTGATGCTCTGCAGCCATGTCACCATTTACACTAATGATCCCTGTGCAAAAACTAGGATCACAATTATTTATTGTATAGTTTATCATCATACTAAAGAGGAAATAATATAGAATTGTTATTTCTGTATAAAAATGCTTATTATTAGAAAACTGTTAATTTAAAAAGTGACATGTGACATTCTTCATGTATGTATTGGCGTAACATAAGCAGGATGGATCAGCACCATACTCCATATTGAACCTGTACAAATAAAACACGTGATATGTAGGATAGAATCTTGTAAGAAAAATTGGGGAATCTAAAAGAATAGAATATTTGTTTTTCAGGTAAATTCAGTTCAAATATAACTTGGCCATTTGTGACATGAAAATATAGCATTAATTGTGATGAAATTGGACATTTTTGAGCTGAAAACATAGTTCATATGAGCATCAACATGTTGAACAGAACTGAAATCCTGTACATTTGCAGAACTTGCATTTACCAACACAAAGTTCCTTTGGGGATTCACTGAGATTGATTTCTTATGCACAAAGACAGAAATAAGACCTCGAAGCAAATTTTAGCCGTTTTGTATTGTTATGTCTGTCTGAAAAATGCTCGAACTTCTATCTCATTGTGTTTTTATACAATGACAATTAAGCATTGAATTGAAATGAATTGAATTAAAAATCACTGCATCCTATATAGGTGGGTCTGTTTCAGGGTTTGGTATTGTGCATGCTGGTTCACTGGAACAGCCTTTTGGGGGAAACTAAATGAGACAGAATAATGATTTATGTTACCAGTAAACACATATACTTTTGCAGCTGCGACAACTAAAAATGTCTGCAGTGAATTAATGTTCCGTCATTGCATCATCTTTTATTATTAGTGAATATCCTAAATAAAGATGAATAGCATGCAAGGCTGCAGTGATAACAACCAAGACACTTTTTTTCCTACTTTATTATCATGTCTTAAATACTGGAAACTCCACTGCTGCAAAGTTATAATTTCCATAAACATGCCCGAAAATCTGTTGAAGCGTTTAAAAGGACACATGTGTATATTATAGATGCATATGATCCTTTAAGTATGACAACATCTGCCTCATAAGCCCCAGATCTCTGTTCAGCTCCAGCTATTTTAAGAATCATAAGGAAATGAATGGATGAAGGGTAAACTGCAACTCTAGAGTCACTGCACATGTATTTGGTTGGCAATAATGATGGTTATTAAGAACAGCTGTGTGCCAGAGAGCTTCTCCGCTAATGCACAAGAAAAGAACAATATCATAACACCTTCAACAAAGTCCTTTTTTAGAGCGTTCTTCACCATATAACTCCACCATATAAATCTATTGAATGCATCATTGTACTTTACCTTGTACAAAGAGCTTCTGCAAGGTTTTTGACAGTTTGATAGCTTTTGTTTGCTTCACTATAAACTAAACTAAAAACCAAATCGCATTTGTTTGTTCAAGGAATAGATCATTTACAGCATGTAGAGAACTTTATAGTGAGAAATACTACTTTACACATCCAGAGAAAGAAGAAGAATTTACAGAAAGAATGATTTTCATCCTACAATCTGCTTGGTCATTGTAGGGTGCAAGGTTAAAAAAAAAAAAATGAAATGAAATAACATCTGACACATCCTTACTGTCAAATGTACCTGGTCAATATTTCCCTGTATGAAACCACTTAAAATTTGAATTTTTTTTTTTTTAAGACTGCCAGGCAGGATTATAAATCAATGCCGTTTCCAACCAGCTCAAAATTGGCTCATTTCATATGCTGTCATTACCAAGGGAGGCAACAAGTTGGGTTAATAGCTTGGGTCAGGCCTAAAGTAACTTCTGGGCATGAAGCCAACTGAGAAAATTCAGTTTAAGCCACAGAAAAGGGCGCTAGGCTGGAAGAGCAACAGCCATGTAATTGGCTATGGTTGAACACTTAGTGGGGAGGCACCGAACTAATTTACCCGAATCCCTTCATTATCAGCTTCTCACTCCTGATACAGGACAGAGGAGTTCAATCTCTCACTCCAAAGTAATTTTCTAGCGTTGCCAGAAAAAGTCAAGAAAAATCTTAGAAAACTTGTTGGTCAACATTATACTAGTAATATCCAAGGCTGTTAGCATAAGCAGATAGTTCAGATCCTTCCATTTGACCATTACTGCAGCGATTTGTATGTTTCAGCTTCAACAAGTTCTTTAACCCTAACAGATGCAGCGAGTAGCTTCTCATTTCTCGGTGTGTTAAACCCTGGGCCATTTGTTTCCAGTCGGAATCATTTCAATATAAAATAAAACAATGGATACCAGAACATTCATTCATATAAAACCAAGCTGTGATCAGAAAAATACATGATCATCGCTTCATACTGTGACCTTTAATTTTAGTTAGTGAGGTTTAGCAGAAGAGAGTAATACTTGTCCTGTTGGATCTGCTTAGTGTTAGCTTAGCATGCATAGTTTTTTGCGTTGGTCTTTTGTATTATGAAACTATTCATGACATACACTGGTCTTGGACTGTTAGCTTATTTTCTTTTTTCTCCTTCTTCAATATTTGCCCATTTAACTCATAAAGACTAGGGGTGTAAGAAAATATCGGTTCTGCAATATATCGCGATATTTCATTTCACAATACTGTTTCGATATTAAAAATTACTGTAATCGATATTTTTAAGTATTTCTTCAAATAGAGATATTGTGGAGGTTCATTTTAGTTTTTTTTGTTTTTCTTTTTTGTTTATATTTTATTTATTATTATTTCACACTCTTTTATTCAATAATGTTAATTCCTCTGTTGGGACTGAACAAAAATACTGTTCTGATGTTAGTTCTGAACTAACAGAATATGAACATTTGAACAGGATCTTAAACTGTAATGTCTGTAAAACAGAATTTCAGTTTGAACACAGGAACATTTTGTGATATAACAGTAGATCCTGATGGGATCAAATAAAAATGTGTTTAGTATTTGTGCAGATTTCTGGTGTAATTCAGTTCTTCCAGGAAATAATCATAAAAAAAAGAAACAACTAAAAAATTGCCTTTTTAACAGTATCATGATATATCGTGATATATCGTATTGCGATCCTAGTATTGTGATTTGTATCGTATCACCAGATTCTTGCCAATACACATCCCTAATAAAGACCCAAACAGCCATCATCGACCAAAACCATCTACTGATCTAAAATGTTTAATACCTGTATTTGGTGTAAAATACAGTTTGTCATCTTTTCATGGTCATCAGATATGACCTATTTGGATGTTCAGGGGCTCCGCAGTTACCGTGGAAACACCGTCATCTTCTACAACATTGATTCACTAGTAAAACCCACGGAGTTGGATCAATGACAAAGGATGGAGACACTTGTTTTATGCTCAGTTAATGAAATATTTTACTGAAAAAGTCACATTTTCTTCAGTTTCCTCTATTTTTGATATGATAACCCTCAACTTTAATCTGAGCTTTTATGAACATCTACATGATCAGTAGGGGAGTGTATTGGCAAGAACCTGGCGATACAATACAAATCCCAATACTGGGATCACAATACAATATATCACGATATATCACAATACTGTTAAAAAGGAAATTTTTTTGTTTGTTTATTTTTAAGTGATTATTTCCTTGAAGTATTGAATTACACCAGTAATATGCACTAATACTAAACACAGTTTTATTTGATCGCAACAGGATCTAATGTTATATCACAAAATTTTCCTGTGTTCAAACTGAAAGACATTACATACATTACAGTTTGAGATCCTGTTCAAATTTTCATATTCTATTAGTTCAAAACTAACATCATAACATTATTTAATAAAAGAGTGTTAAATAATAAAAAACAAAAAACAAAAAAAAACCCAAAAATGAACCTCCACAATATCTGCATTTAAATAAATACCTAAAAATATCGATACAGTACTTTTTAATATCGATGCAGTGAAATATCGTGATATATTGCAGAACTGATATTTTCTTACACCCCTAATAATCAGTGAATTAAATATAGGAAAATACATGATGTTTACCAAAAAAAACACAAAATACAGAGGATAATGTTAGAATGAATGATAATGAAACACTTAGGAAAGGTTAAGTAGGGAGAAAAATTCATTTGGGAAGTGCCAATACCATGGTAAATGCAACCCTTGTTTAGAGCTAAAGGCAACACCTCCATTTAATGTCATATTACAAAACAAGACTTTTTGTAGAGACAATTTGGTATGTACTAATTGACTAGTACATATGCATACCTTAGCAAACACTGAAAACAGTACGTAAATGTGCCATTAATGTACAATGCATAAATATGGACATAAATAAACATGAATGCTGGTATTGGTGAGCACAAAACTATAAACAGAGCGTATTAACAAAACACATTCAAAGCCATTACATGTACATAAAACAAAGATGATAATGGTGAAATATATTTAAGTTGTGACCTCCAGTGTATGTAAAGGGGATCGATGTCAGCTTGTAAAAATAACTGGATCTATATGGCACTTTTAAACATAATACAATAAAGGGCAATTCAGAAGGTAATGTAACTACACCAAACAGTTCAGTAAAACAAAAGAAAGGCATTGTGCAGAATGTACAATGGAGGATCCAAGCTACAAATGTCAATACAAATGAATAAATACATATATGAGTCATTTATACGGAAAGATACCTTCACATAATCTAAGAAAAAAAACAATAAAAAAAGATTTAAATGATAAAAGAAAGTAAAAAGTAATAATAATAAGGATAAAAACTCTTAAAATTGGATTTTAAGAAGTGATTTAACAGATATTAGTGAATCTGTGACCCTTATTTCAATGGTCATTTTGAGTTGAGGAACCATGACAGAAACCTCCCCTTTTGACTTCAGCCTCAAGCTACACAGACGAGCACAAGTCACAACACGGTATATACGCTGTGTGAGTGTTGACACGCTAGACCAGAATTTATAGATTTTCTTTTCCCACAAATACATTTTAGCCGCCTAAAAAAAAGGAGAGGTAAAAAAAAAATCAGTATGAGTGTAAATGTGTGCTACATGTTCCATATTTGAGCTCCCGTTCTAGCAGCCTGTTCCAAAGGGGAACTGATGCCTTTAACTGCTTTTCACCAGACCTTCATGGAAATCAGTCATGTTAGCTCAAAGAACACAGTCAATGGTGCAACTGCAAATGCTACAAGTTTGTTTGTGCTACTTTGTGGATTTGGTATTTTATGAAGTTTAACCCATAAAGACCCAGTGCTACTTCTGTGGCAGTTCCCGAATATATTTTTCTTTCTATTTAATCTATCTTAAATGAGTGATATTTAGCTTTTTTAAAATGGAATTATGCATTTTAAAACATTTCTCTGTAGTCTGCATAAACTGTACAGGGTGGGGAAGCAAAATTTACAATGAACATTTAGTTGTTTTTTCTCAGCAGGCACTACGTCAATTGTTTTGAAACCAAACATATATTGATGTCATAATCATACCTAACACTATTATCCATACCTTTTCAGAAACTTTTGCCCATATGAGTAATCAGGAAAGCAAACGTCAAAGAGTGTGTGATTTGCTGAATACACTCGTCACACCAAAGGAGATTTCAAAAATAGTTGGAGTGTCCATAAAGACTGTTTATAATGTAAAGAAGAGAATGACTATGAGCAAAACAATTACGAGAAAGTCTGGAAGTGGAGGAAGCAACAAAAAACGTACCAAAGCTTTTATTAAAGCTCTCAAATCCAAAATCCTAAAGCATCCAACCAAATCCATGAGAAAAATGGCAATTGAACTTGAGGTAGACAACAAGACCGTTAGAAATGCAGTAAAATATGATTTGAAGTTAAAATCTTACACAAGAACACCAAAACACTTGTTGACAACAGCAACAAATCCAGCTTTAGCAATTTTTGGGAATCATGTTTATGGCCGCCTTCTAGCCCAGATCTAAACCCTCTGGATTATGCTATTTGGGGCGTTTTAGAACATGCTACCAATAGAACATCACACAGCAATGTCGACTTTCTTAAAGATACTATTAAAGAAGAATGGGAGAAGTTGTCACCTGAATATTTGAGGAACACTTGCACAAGTTTCAGGAAGCGTGTGAAGGCAGTTATTGAGAAAGAAGGAGGACACAGAATAAAAACATTTTCTATTATGTCAATTTTCTTGTGGCAAATAAATTCTCATGACTTTCAATAAACTAATTGGTCATACACTGTCTTTCAATCCCTGCCTCAAAATATTGTAAATTTTGCTTCCCCACCCTGTAAATGCTCTGCTTGGGTCTGAATTCTTCATTAATTCAACTCCACAGGTCCATCTTCAACCCTATTTCTGAGTAATGACACCAGAAAGGTTGTTTTGAGTGCTGGCCTTTTAAATGCACGTGAGCCACTTCATAGCCCCACCCCCTCCAGGTGGTTGTCTGTGCTGCTCTGTCCTGTTCAACCAACAACTGAACATTTTAGGTAATCGGCTCCAAGTTTGGACATACTTTCAGTTTTTACTACAACCGCTGCTGCTGACAATCAATTATGTCGTACTCAGAGAAATGTTTGTCGGAAGTCTTGACCTGATATGTGCAAATGTCGTGACATAGTTATAGACATAACAAATTAAGAAGGAATTAAAATGGGTTGCAGAAATCCACTTGATTGTTGCCAAAATGAATATAAAGATAGCTTTGCAGCACCTGGAGGGTTCCAATTCAAATACACAAATAACTGTACCAAAGACTAATAAAAGTGGGTTTAGCAAAATATCACCCCTTTAGGCAATTTATCACCATTTATAATAATAATAATAATAATACATTTTATTTATAGGCGCCTTTCTTGGCACTCAAGGACACCGTACAGTAAAACAGTAAAACAGGAGAATATAAAACAAGCAATAAAGAGAGTAAAAAATAAAAGGCAGGTTAAAAAATTGGACAATGCAATCTTCTATTATTATTATATATATTCTATTATTATATTATCTTCTATATTTTGCATTTTTCAGTGTAAATCCTGTATTTTCCTACATTTCAATTCCCATATTTAATTTAGATGTTTATGAAAACTCAGACTAAATTCAAAGGTCATTATATCCAAACAAAAAATCGGACCAATGGCCCTGTAGCTTACTGGCCAAATTAAAAGTTTTGGGAAATGTATCCAAATACCATTTATTATCACCCAGTTCTGTGTATTTATTCTATTACAGAAATAGCCCATGTTTTGGTCATATTCCATTCAGATCTGTAAAAAATTCAAATTCCAACTTGATATCATTGATACTGATTTATGGATCAATCCACTTCCTATGTCTTATAATGGGGAAATGTTTCAAAGTCACACCAAATCTAGAATCAGATCTGGATCAAAATAATTTCAATATCTTGCGTTGACATCATCATACAGAAGTTGTATACCAAGTTTGAAGTCAATCAGAACTGGAGTTTCGGAGAAAAAGATGATTGAAATTTTTTCCTCGTAAGAGCCCATGTTAAATTTTCCGTAAGTTCCCGGATCCAGAAGAAGATCCTGATCAGCATGTGGCCGTTATGTTTTGGTCATCTCCCCATCAGGGCTTTACTGGAGAAATTTACACTGGATATCGTTTATATTTACTGAGTTATTGCATCCATCCACTTTCTGTTTCTTATAATGGGGAAATTTTTCAAATTCGCACCAAATCCAGAATCAGATCCAAATAATTTCACTAACTTTTGTTGACATCATCATAAAGAAGCTGTATACCAAGTTTGAAGTCAATCGGAATTGTAGTTTTGGAGAAGAAGACAATTGAAAGTTTTTGTAACGGACGCCAGATGACGCCAGACGCCGCATGACGACAATAGCTTACGGCCTGTCAGCTGGTAAGCTAAAAACTGAAGAAAAAAGGTTTTTTTTTCAGTAAATATGTTATTAATTGGATTTAAACCATGTGTTTCCATCCACTGTCATTGATCCAACTCCATGGGTTTTACCGGTGAATCAATGTTGTAGAAGATGATGGTGTTCCCACGGTAACTACGGAGCCTCTGAACGTCCAAATGGGTCATATCTGATGACCATGAAAAGATGAATAACTGTATTTTACACCAATTATTTACATGTATTGATAGGATTAGTGGATCAACAGGAATTAAACATGTTAGATCAGTAGATGGTTTAGGTCACCAGTGGAGGTTTGGGTAGTTATGGGTTAATACGGGAGCTGCTAGTTACGAGTGAACTATCCAAAAAAACACACGATGTGAAAATATTCTACATGTCGTCTATACTCAGCCTCACAGGATGTACTGCTGAAATAAACCTGTCAATGCGTGACTATTTCTGTGTGTTTCCAAAGTCCCTCTGGATACATTAAAGAACAGAAACATCTCCGAGCTGCAACGACACGCCGAAAATGACAAGTTTTTACTGAGAAACATCTCTATTATTGTGGGGTTAATCGTTTTAATACCACGGCTCACTGCAAACGATTCAACAAAGCAACTTCTCCCAGACTATATTTTGTAAAAGCACTGTTGTTGCATCCTGTGTTTAGACCTACACAAGACAAGTGTAATTTGTTTAAAGAAAAACAAGCTGCTTAAACGATCCAGAGGCTAATTTTCTCTGTTCCAGGAGGGAGAAACTCAATAGAACAAGTAAAAGAAATAGAGCAGTTAATGTATAAATCAGAGGAAACTCCAAAGTGGGGCACCAACAGTGGATCAAATGGAAAAGCTATAAAGAAAGTGAGGGTAGAACGAAATGAGGCAACATATTTTCAAGTTACTGCACCGTAGTAATGTAGAGATTTTAAGTATTCAGAGTAAAGACATAAAGAATCATTAGATAAAAGAAAAAAGAGAGTACATCTGCTTTTTTGTTTTTTTATTGTATTTTTTTTTCTTCTTCAGTGTCTGTTTTTACTTATATAGAGTATATACGGTACACATACTGACTTCTATCTAACTTTATTTTGTTGTATCATATTTGATGTGTGATAAATAATATTAGGTTTGAAGATTTTCCTGTGAATGAAATGTATATTGACAGTTTATATCAGGGGTGTCAAACTCATTTTAGGTCAGGGGCCATATTCAGCTAAATTTGATTTACAATGGGCCGGACCAGAAAACTAATAACATAATAACTTATAAATAATGACAACTCCAAATTTTTGTCTTTGTTTTAGTGTAAAAAAAACCCATTAAATTATGAAAATACTTACGTTTATAAACTATCCAAAAAAAAAAAAAAAAAAAAAAAGCAACCCTGAAAAAACTGAAATTTAAATTAAAAAACATAAAAAAATTTAGTGCAATTTTAACAATATTATCCCTCAACCTCTCATTTGTCCATGTGCATTCTGGATCAGATCTACAAAGACACTAAACACTGAGGAACAGGCAGAAAAATTGTTCAAATTGTACTGAATTTTCTTTAGACATTTCAGGTTGGTCATATTTGTTCAGGTTATTCACATTTTATTGTTACAGGATAGTTTGTAAATGTAAATATTTTCATAATTTAATGTTGTTTTTTGCACTAGAACAAAGAAAAAAAATTAAGTTGTTAATTCTAGATTTTTTTTTGCTTAATTCAAGATTTTTTTTTACTTCATTGAAGATTTTTCTTTTTTGCTTAATTCAAGATTTTTTTTTTTACTTACTTGAAGATTTTTTTTTTTAATTAATTGAAGATTTTTTTGGCTTAATTCAAGATTTTTTGCTGAATTTGAGATTTTTTTGGCTTAATTGAAGATTTTTTTTTACTTCATTGAAGACTTTTTTGGCTTAATTGAAGATTTTTTTTTACTTAATTGAAGATTTTTTTTTTTTTTCGCTTAATTCAAGATTTTTTTTAACTTAAATGAAGATTTTTTTTGGCTTAATTCACAATTTTTTAAACTTAATTGAAGAATTTTTTTGGCTTAATTCAAGATTTTTTGCAAAATTTGAGATGTTTTTTGGCTTAATTCAAGATTTTTTCCTTAATTCAAGCTAAATTTTTTTTTGCTTAATTCAATTCAAGACTGTGGAATTTTTGCACTTGCCAAAAACATCCCAGGGGCCAAACTGGACCCTTTAGCGGGCCACATTTGGCCCCCGGGCCGCATGTTTGACACCCCTGGTTTATATTGTGTCTTTTCTTGACATCTTTAATGGCCTATGTGATAGGTGAGAAACTTGTGAATAAAATGACTTAGAATGTGTATGAATGAGTGTTTTCATTTATTCACTTTCACATTATATTTTAGTTCTCTTTATGATTTTAATTATTCCCATTGCAACCATAACATCTTATTTACTGTATTTATTGTATTTATTGTACTATGTGAGATTGATTGTTTTGATGATATGTGAGATATGTACACTTCTGTTGCAAATCAAATTGCCCTTCGGGGACATTAAAGATTTTTCAATTCAATTCAATTATTCTTTTGTCTGTCTCTCTCTGTCATGTGATGATGTTAGTGCATGTTTATTATTTTCTTTCTTTTCCTGTGTGCTTGGTTATTTTACTCTGGGGTCAAACACTGGAAAAGGGGGGAAAAGGCCCGTCAGTAGTGTCTAATCTATAAGTAGTGGCTTTTCCATTGGACATCTGTGCAAAACTTTACAGAGATTTACTAAATGTAAAAAAAAAAAAAAACAAGTACGTAATGTCGTTTTTTCCATTAAATCACAATGCGATGATTTGTTTATTTATTATCATGAGATGACACGAGAAGTTATTCCATTAACATTGCGACGAACATAAATTTCGTGTTGATTTACAGATATATTCATTATTATATATTACGTAAATATTGTGTTGATTTAGACATATTCATTATTATTATATATTATGTAAATATCGTGTTGATTTATAGATATATTCATTATTATTATATATTACGTAAATATTGTGTTGATTTAGATATATTCATTATTATTATATGTTATATAAATATCATGTTGATTTACAGATATATTCATTATTATTATATGTTACGTAAATATCATGTTGATTTACAGATATATTCATTATTATTATATATTACCCCTCTATCCTGTACTAAATTTTAAAAAATGATTTGGTTTCCTGGTGTGTCCACACATACCACGCCATGTTTCTTTTAAAACTCTTCTTTGTTTGTTGTAACGTCTGTCAACATCAGTGTTTTGTTTTGTTTTGTTTTTTTATTCACATGATTCTAGCTGTGGAAAAGGTCTTTCCATTGCAGTTTTGAGTGACATACCAATTGCGCTAGGCTCAAAAAGCCACATCTTGCCAGCTCAAAAACGAGAGTTTTGGTGAAATTGTCATTTTTCCATCAAGCAAATTTTTATGTGCAAGTTATATTCGTGGAATTTGAAGGTCAATGGAAAAGTGACTAGTATATGTAGGGGTCTGGTGATGTGAGACTAGCGTACAGGTAAATGGATAAGGATTCTTTTAGTGAGTCTTAGTCGTTCTGAAAATGCATCTGGATTTTTTTCTTCTGCCTCAAGATTTTAGAATACAATTTACTAACTCATTTTTTTAATCCTTCAGATTTGGCTGGGTGGTCGATGACACATTTGTCTGAACAGTCAGTACCAAATGCATTCATTATCAGCTAAAATGATAACATCACATAACTAAATAATTTTTATCCCCTCAAAATTAACAAATCCTGCTGTCGGAGGATTAAGCAGGACAGTGATAGAGTCAAACAAAACCATGAGCCTCCAGCTGTCTGCCTCTACATCTGAAGATATAGGAGATTTATTTGTATTCGCTCGTAAAGGTGAACAGAGAGCACGGGGAGGAGATTAGAGTTGGAATTCAGGTTGAGAGCATTTTACTCCTCCATTCTTATTGCCTGCAGTACTTTGGCCTCGGCTGACCTGCTCAGGGAGGAAAATGGCAGGAAAAATCAAAAGACGGGAGATGATCTGGTGTCTAACTACCACACGGCTCCCTAACACTCAACCCCTAACCAATTGTTTTGACAGCCAGAAGTGGACACCGACAGTGGAATTAAGCAGCGGAGGGTAACACAGCAACAGCTAATAACTGCTTTGTCACAATTAAAGAAGCAAAATAAAATCACAGCTATTCTTCTCATGCCCACTGGGAATGAAACTTAAAAGTGAAATGTATCCTATTCTACTCTACTGATGATAATAAAAGCAGGTCTGTTTCTGTTTTGTGAATCAGCAGCACCAGTCAGAGCCTGTTTTCCACCCGGGCAGAAAATAGGGGAGGGGATAAATGTGGCAGGGGGAAATGAGGGGACTGCTAGGATGCTAAAATTGGTCACCGGCTGTGTTGAAATGACATTTCAGCCCTGACGGCGTGCAATCAATGGTCTGAGGTCAGTGTAATCACCCAAGAACATTAGCGTGCTTTCAGGTTTTGGACTAAGAAGTGGAAAAGGCCTGTGAAAACATGATGACTCAGGTAAAACTGTCGGACCAGAGAGAGGAGAAGTTTGTGGATAAAAGACAAAAAGGGTAAAGCGTAGTTTAATCTACAGCTGGCCACTGATCAACAAAAGAAATGGAGCTGTAGTGGTTTTGTATTAATTACCGCTAAAACAACACCGTTATCATCTTATTTTTGGTTTTAGTAGTTGATCAAAAGGTCAATATAATACTGAAAATAATGGAAAATAAAGCATCAGCTGCTGAAATCAATGGGAAAAATGACAGAATTTAACAATACAACCCTTCCTTCTGCAGCTTTCTCCTCTCAGTCCAAACCCAAAGACTGTTCATACATATAGATGATCTGATTCTGTTTCCTGCTGTTACTGAATGGTGAGGTTTTCCCATCTTCCATATATTTACTTTTATACCGTTGTTGTTATTATTGTTCCACCCTTTTACTTTTGTACTTTTTGCTATTGTTGTTTCAGCCGGTTCTAGAATAACAGACAAGTTGTTTGTCTTTTCCATTCTTACTATTTTTTCATATTGAAATAAGCTTTTAATCCAATCCAATTGATAGATTAATCAATTAAAAAAATAATCAATAGCTGCAGCTCTAGCTGAAAGGGACTGACATTAACAAATATCAAGCAGTGCACCAAAACTATTTTTAACTTTACCTCTAATAACTGCTAAACTAAACATCCAAGCCAAACAACCTCAATAAATAAATGAGTCTACAACTGTAGAAATTTCCTGTAAAAAAAAAAAAAAAAAAAAGAGTAAAATACCCTACTAGTGTTTAACTGACCTATGTCTCCATGGTTCACCTCTGAATAACAGAAAAACCCTAAACAAGGAAACATATGACAGACATTAAGATGTGAATAATTTACAACCTTTTCAGAGGCTTTACTTTATGAATTATCACAAAAACACAAATTCCACTTTCTATTTTTTTATGGTTGTGCAGCTTTTTGCTTCATGTTCCTGAAAAGATTCTTTCCTACTCAACAATCAAATTAGATTACAAAAGGCCAAAATCTCCCATCTGGTAGAAGTGATTTCATATCACAGTGTATATATGTATATAAGTGAATTCATGTCAAGTCATAATCACAGTAGTTTCCTCTTCCATACAAATAAAAACAACTGTTTTGCTTGAGACGACACCTGACGTGAAAACAAATGACGCAGAGACTATAATTAGCTGTTCTGTGTCACATTCACTATCCTCCATGTTTGTTTGTGTACATACAGTTTCCTGCCTGTGTCTGTACCATGGAAGAATGTAAAACATCTAAATAAAAATATACTGTCATTTGTAACTACACGAAAATAAAAGACCAAAACATTTGACAGTTATGATGAGGTTTGTGAATTGAAGTTAATGTTAAAAAACATGTATTTCATCATTTTGTTGTATTAAGTTAGTGATAAAGGTGTAAAAGCACTTGAGGGGTAAGATGAAATAAGTATATACTTCTTCCTACTCCTTTTCAACCATGCAAAATTCAGACTTGTACATACTTGAAGATAGATTCTGTTCATTTAACTGTTATTTTGTTTTTGTCTTAATTTGCTTCATTTTGTTCTATTTTGTTTCTTTGCATTTTCGAAATAAATAAATAGATAAATTTGCTCGGAATGTACAAGTTATTATTCAACAGTGATGTTTCAACTGTGGCCACTTATGTGTTGTCCTATGTAAAGAATAATGTCCGGTGAGCTGGTTGTGGTTGTAAAACACATCCTGACAGGATGGTGTAGGGTTCAGGGGCCTTGAATCATCCTGAAAGGGGTTTATTTCACAGTAAGAGCTGTCTCTCTGTACCTTATCCCATTTATTACATGGCTGTTTACAATAAAAAATCAATAATTTGACAAATTTTTTAAAAAGAATGACTTCATTCCTTCTACATTTAGACGCCATGGTGGGAAATGAGTATAAAACTGAACCGGTTCTGTTCTGGTCTGAACCAAACTATGTTATCACCGAAGAATCAGAGTACAGAGTTGAGTGAGACTGTGTAGTAAATCATCTTTAAACTCCACTTGTCTCTGTTGTTTTGTAGTGTGAGCTAAATGTCTGAACTGTAACTGTAAATGTTGCGTTGTGTTCAGTTTTGGGATGGAGGAGCTCCAGCAGGCTGTTACTGCCGCTGTCGACGGCTCTAATTAAAATTACAAACACTGTCACAGTGCAGGCGTGCTCCCAACAATATTGATAAAACTCCCTCAAAAAGTTTCAATATCTGTTCTAAACAAAGCATTTCCCGTGGGAGGTTGCAAATGACAGATGTGACGAGAATAGCGGGGGACAGAAGAAACCTTAAAAAAGATCAGTGGTTGGCTGAATGCAGCCCACTCATGTCAGAGGCTGCCAATCACAGGCACCAGAGAAGGAGTAAAAAAAAAAAATCTTCAAAAGTACTATGAACATGAGAGAGAAAGACAGAGAGTCAATGCTTTAGATCGAAACCCTTTGATCGTGATTGTAGATCGGAAGGTTGAAATGAATTCAGCCATTTCTATTTTAGTGCAACAAACAAAGAGAAAGCCGACTGCGTCCAAAACCTCCCTCTGGATGATGAGGCCTTAAGGATCTTGTAATGTACAGCTATGACTGTATTTGAGTCCTTTAATGCTCTTTATCTAAAACCCAAAGCCTCTGTTTTTATGCAAGACACCAAAAATGTGCTTCAGCTATTTTTTCCTGTCACTGAAAATAGATAAAACTAGCTGTGCTGTAATCCCCACAAATCTACATGCATCCAGAAATGTTACTACAACAGCAAATTGTGAAGCATGAACTGTATAGTAAATAATTCCAGGTATTCTAGCAGACAAGAGCTCAATGATCCTGCATAAATACCCTCATGTTGACTGCTCAGCCCTATGTAAGACGATGAATATTTTAATACATTTCTTTCGCCTCTTTATCATTTGAGCTTTGGTTTAAACTTATGCTAGGCAGGACTTTGTGTAAAACAACTTCAATGTTCTCTTTAAAGCATTTGGAAGGACAACAGAGATTACACAAACCCTCTGAATATGTAAACTGCCCCTCTTTACCCAAATAAAAGTCATATATCTAGTAAAGAAGACCTTATTCTCAATGAATATAAGCACACTGTACTCAGCTCTAATAAATATAACCACTAAAATGATCAGATTTTCACCAAAATCCTAGAAATACATAAAAAGAACAAAATTATTTACTTATTTATGTAAAATTTTCCAGTCGGATTTTGTTTAATACTACACTTATGTCTGTGTTTAGCTTCATATTCATGCAGAAATGAGAAAACATTTAACCCTTTCATGCATAGTGGTCAGTACAGTGGACAGTTATTCTCCAGCTGTTCTCTTGTATATTCATGGATTCTGTTGTTTTAGTTTCATATCAGCCTACACATTGGGCGCTCACGCATCATCCAATACATTGCAATTCATACCATTACTGTAACTTTGCTGTTCTTGATAAACCTGATCTGCAGTAACATATTTGAGTGTAAAGCACTTGCTTGTTATTGTTACTAGACTGTAATTAACAACAAAAAGTCCTTTTTTTGCATATTATCTCCAGGAAGTGGGTTATGAGTAGTATTAATGTATGTTGAAATGTGAGAAATCATCAGATTTGCAGCATTAAAAATGTTTTTATTTCATAGTTTCCACACAGCATATCAGTAAATGCATGTTTCTTTGCTTCAAAAATTAAATGTACAGTGTCCAGCTGAGTGGACATCTTTGCAACTCCATGAAAAATAGGTTCATAAAAAAAAAAATTCAATCGCATTGTTTTTTTTTTTTATGCCTAAAGAGGAATAAAAACAGGAAAAAAAAAATCTTGATTAAGGTTCTCATAATTCATGCATGAAAGGGTTAAGCACCAATGTATGATTTGCTAATGTTAAAGGTAGTTTCTTAAGATCTTTACACACTGGGGGACCAATTAATCTGCAATACATTGTTACCTAACGTTGCTAAAAGGCAGGGTTTAATTTTTCCAATGCAAGTAGGATTTTTCCGAGCTTGTGCAGCATGAATAAATGCATCGACCAATCATTTATGAAGAATAGATGTCATGTGACAGCAACATCTGGGTAGACCCAGATGTATTGACTCACAGGAAAGTGCATCAAAGAAAATCCGGTGAAGGATAAGGTGCACAGCACCACTGTCAAACTAGACTATTAGGATAATGCAGAGTCTCTATAGCAGGGGTGTCAAACATGCGGCCCGGGGGCCAAATGCGGCCTGCCAAAGGGTCCAGTTCGGCCCCTGGGATGTTTTGCCAAGTGCAAAAATTCCACAGTCTTGAATTAAATTAAGCAAAAAAAAAAAAAAAGCTTCAATTAAGGAAAATATCTTGAATTAAGCTAAAAAAAAATTCTTCAATTAAGTAAAAAAAATCTTCAACTAAGCTAAAAAAAATGTCAAATTTAGCAAAAAATCTTGAATTAAGTAAAAAAATTCTTCAATTAAGTAAAAAAAATCTTGAATTAAGCCAAAAAAATCTTCAATTGAGTTAAAAAATCTTCAACTAAGCTTAAAAAATGGCAAGTTTAGCAAAAAATCTTGAATTAAGCCAAAAAAAAAAATCTTCAATTAAGTTAAAAAAATCTTGAATTAAGCCAAAAAAAAATCTTCAATTCAGTTAAAAAAAATCTTGAATTAAGCCAAAAAAATCTTCAATTCAGTTAAAAAAAAAATCTTGAATTAAGCCAAAAAATATCTTCATATGAAGTAAAAAAAATCTTGAATTCAGCCAAAGAAAAAACCAACAATCTTCAATTAAGTTAAAAAAAATCTTGAATTGAGCCAAAAAAATTTAGAGTTAACAACTTTATTTTTTTCTTTGTTTTAGTGCAAAAAAAACAACAACATTAAATTATGAAAATATTTACATTTACAAACTATCCTGTAACACTAAAATGTGAATAACCTGAACAAATATGAACAACCTGAAATGTCTAAAGAAAATTCAGCACAATTTGAACAATTTTTCTGCCTGTTCCTCAGTGTTTAGTGTCTTTGTAGATCTGATCCATAATGCACATGGACAAATGAGAAGTTGAGGAATAATATTGTTTAAATTGCACTAAATTTTCTTGTGTTTTTTTTAATTTAAATTTAAGTTTTTTCAGGGTTTTTTTTTTTTTTTTTTGATACTTTATAAAAGTAAGTATTTTCATAATTTAATGTTTTTTTTTTTTTACACTAAAACAAAGACAAAAATCTGGAGTTGTCATTATTTATAGGTTATTATGTTATTATTTTACTGCTCCAGCCCACTTCAGATCAAATTTAGCTGAATATGGAACTGAACTAAAATGAGTTTGACACCCCTGCTCTATAACATGGATATCATATGAATCAAATACAGTGTGCACCCCAGACACACAGACTGCAGATG
This sequence comes from Sphaeramia orbicularis, assembly GCF_902148855.1. NCBI lineage: Eukaryota > Metazoa > Chordata > Actinopteri > Kurtiformes > Apogonidae > Sphaeramia > Sphaeramia orbicularis. The sequence goes on from NC_043973.1 coordinate 30,182,010, forward strand.
AAGCTCCAGGTGATGTTGAATCTATTACTGTTTTTTGATGAATGGTCTGGCCTGCTGAATATTTTTGATGTGAAATATTCGCGGGCAAGCGTTTCACACTTTCCTATCATTTTTTTGTAAAGCACCGGGTGTGCAGAAGCCTTTAAGATGATCTTTTACAGTATATTGAGCTTGGGGTACATTTTCTGCTTCTGCATACATTAAAGTACTGCAGATAGTTCCCTAAATTAAATGTCATGTACAACAGCTGCACATCTGTACTCATCACTGTCTCCAAAATACGACCGGTTCAACAGAACGTTATGAATGAATGATTTTATTATTTTTTTTCAGAGATGCACATGTGGTTCATGGTGATACCAGTCTGGAAAAAAAAAGACCTATAAAACCCCAAGAAAACCAAGTTCAGCAGATTCCAGCCTCTGCACACTGCGAGTCAGTGAGAGGCGATGGGCCGTTTGGCAGCGCAGAGGGTGGGTGTTTGATTTACCAGCAGCCAAGTCATCATTTTAAAAGGCTGGTGCATTCATCTGCCATATGGGCTTTTATCGTCCTGCTTAACTCTGTATGGTTTTCTGAGCTCCATGTGATCATGCACCGTGAATTTAAATAGATATTAATTTAAGTATAGCCTCGACAGTTCGAAAACTTTTACTTCACTTTGGGGTTCCCTTTGGATGATGAATACAAATGAACTTCTTAATGTTGTTCCATTTTAAAAAATTTTCATATATAAGATCCCAATAGGACAAACAGCTTTAACCCTTTCATGCATAGTGGTCACAACAGTGGCTTATGAACTTATACTTATGTATTTTACTTGTGGATACTTATGGATTTTATTGTTTTAGTTCCATATCAGCCAACACAGTGGATGCTTATGCATCATCCCATACACTGACATTCATATTATTGCTATAACTTTGCTCTTCTTGATAAACTTGATCTGCAGGAACATGTTTGAGTGTAAGTCAATTCCTTGTTATTGTTATGAGACTGTAATTAACAGGGTTTTTTTTTTTAAACAAAAAGTTTTTTGTTTTTTTTTGCATATTATCTCCATAAAGTGAGTAATAACTTATATTAGAGTATGTTAAAATGAGACAGAACATCCGATTAGCAGCATTTTAAAACATTTTTTTTCATATTTTTCACACAGTATATCAGTAAATACATGTTTATTTGCTTCAAAAATTAAACAGATGGTGTCCAGCTGAGTGGATATTTTTGCAATTCCATGAAAAATAGGTTCATAAAAAAATTTAATCGCAGTGTTTTTTTCATGCCTTAGGAGAAATAAATACACTCAAAAAAATAAAAAATAAAAAAAATCTTGATTTATGCATGAAAGGGTTAAACAAGGATTAATATTTTTAAGAAATACGTTCTTTTTTTATTGTTGCATTATTGTGGTTTTAGCAACTATGTTAGAAGTGAAGCGTAAAACCAAAAGTTGAAGGAAAGGATGAACCCATAAATTTTCAAGCGAATCCATGAAAGGGGACTTGACGTTTGCCGTTTTAATATAATAATAATAATAATGATGGGGTGGGTGAAGTGTCTTGCCCAAGGACACAACGGCACATGACTAGGACAGAGCAGAATTTGTATCGCCAACTCCTCAGTTATTGGACAACCCATTCTACCTCCAGAGCCATGGCCACCCCGTTAAATGCACACCAATACTCCGATCATTACCTGATTTCTGGAGTTATCAGATTGTTTAAGTAATCGTGTAAAGAGGATAATCTGATCTGTTTTATCAGATAACAGCAGTAATCTGAGTATGAGAAATCAGATTAACACACCTGGATTTTTCCCCAATGGTCCGATGTCTTCCTGCATGTATACAGGTTAATCTGATTTATTTCATTCTTTTATGTCTGCGCACGTGTAAACACAATTAAAATCGTACAGAACGGAAGTTACATAGTCAAGTGTGAGTGGAAGACAACAGGAAGTTTGAGTCTATATACTCCGAAAGAAATCTGATAATGGACTAGAACGTCTAAACCAGGGTTTTTTCAATTATTACATTTCTGAAGTGCATGTTACACTTTACTACATTTATTCGATTACTTCCAGTTATCAGAATTTTATGGTCATGTAACCTCATTGTGAGATTATACAAAAACTACTGCACCGATTTCCATGAAACTTGTAAAAGGTAGGACATGGGCCCAATGACTGATTGTTCTGTTGTACACTGTGTGTGTTTGAATGATTGAGTGTATACAGCATTTGTGTTAGGTCTGCAAGAATCTTAAGCCTCTCTAAATCCACACGTTTCTTTTAATCCCAGTATGCAATTTGTGAGTTCTGCGAAGTCATTTGTTCTGCAGGGAAATAAAACAAAGCTGACAGCTTAGCGTAGCACAGTCAGTCTGCACACAAGTAGAATTACTGCATGAGGACAGTAAGCACTGCATCATATTAACATCAACAACTGAGTACCTGTGTGTGGGTGTGTTGTTCTGCACAACATATTCATCACGTGACAGTTATGTACAACCAAGGATGGAGAGTTTACATACGCCTTAATGAGATGCATTGAATTCAGTTTTTCACAATTCATCATTTCATCTTGATTTATATCTACAATAATCAAAATGGTGATCTTCAGAAGAGGGGTGGGGGCTGATAGGGGGATTCTAGTCAAGTTTCTCATTTAGAGAAATTTTCCACATGTCTGAAGGTAGGAATTATATATAGTTTAATGGGGCTGAATGAAGAAGGTAAAGGTGTCAGAGGTAAGTGGTCCAAAAATATCTCCATCTACAGTAATGACAGCGCTGCATCGTCAGAACCTGAAAAGGCTGTTCCTTGAAGAACAAGCCAAACTGGCATGAAAAGTATCAAAATGAGTGCTGTCAAACGATTCAAATTTTGAATGAGATTAATCACAGGGTTGCTATGGATTAATTTTGAATAATCATGATTAAATATCAGTCATTTTTAATCTATATTAATCGCGTTTCATTTTACACGAACAAACAGACTCAAGAAAGAAGGGAATATATATGCACTTAGCGTGTCTGTTGCAAGCTGGGCGACGTATTAGCCGAAATGCAGCAGAATCCCAGACTAACGTATGTTTCACGTTAATGTGGTATTTTAAGATGGAAGTGCTTCAGTGAAAAGAAAACTCCTTCCAAGGTTCTAATAGGTTTGGATTTTTCATTATAGTTTAGTTTTATTTAGTTTTGACTTTTTTTCTCTAATTCAGTTAGTTTTAATTAGTTTTTAGAGCAGGTTTCCAAGTTTTTTATTAGTTTTTGTTGTTTTCTAAATGCTTACTTTTAGTTTAGTTTTTTTTTTTAATATCTTTTCTCTTCTTCTCTGTCGTCGTATTCAAATAAATCCCAGACAGGACTCTGCTGCTTTCTCCCAACTTTAGTCTCCATGTTGCCAGGTAGAGTGGGAACCAGAAGACGACTCTAAACCGCAAGTGAACACAAGTGCCGGACCGTTAAATATCATATGGTGCCGCTAGCTACAATTGCTTGAGGGAAATAAATCGCTTTCGTATCAATCCGACGTTGACAAAGACGAAAACGAAGTGAATTTTATCCATAATTTTTATCCGTTTTAGTTAGTTTTGTAAACACACAATACAGTTTCAGTTAGTTACCGTTTTTTTCTTTTAATTATAGTTTTTATTTATTTCAGTTAACGAAAATGTTTTTACAATTCTAGTTTTCGTCATTTCGTTAGTTTTCGTTAATGATAATAACCTTGACTCCTTCCTGTAGAGTGTGCATAATACTCTGTCGGCCGACTGTTCCGTCTTGGTCTTTTCTGTGTTCATATTTCCATCCAGAGGACCAACATGCTGTTTAGTATCTTCCATCTTTATGGGTTGGTTGTGCTGCCTGTCACTACTGGATCAACTGCCCATTTGTTCATATGCGACGCTAACTCTACTTGGACAAACTGCTCAAAATGCATTGGCAGAGATGTACAGAGTCATTCTGCGCTGCAGGTGGGTTAATTATGTTAACATTTTTAATCAGATTAATTATGATGATGGATTAATCCGCGTTAATGCATTCATTTTGACAGCCCTAATAAAAATATTCCCATTTAAAACACTTTGTTGTCTATTTTTGTCTCAATTGACCATATAACAGAAGGATAAAAGGTTAATTGAGGAAAAAATAGACAAAAAAAGTGTTTGACCATGACAATCTATATATGATATAAGAAGAGTGATGTCATATCCTGAAGAACACCATCCCAGCTGTGAAGAGTGAGGGGTCTGAGGCATTTGATTAAACCTACAGCGTCATGATGAAGGAAGAATTATGTGGGTATTTGATCTGAGGAGATCAGCATGGGCACAAATGGCTCATTCAGCAGGACTATGATGAGCCAAGGTGTGTGTAAACTTGTGACCTCTACTTAAGTTACATTTGGCAAATATCCAGTTAAGCTCGATGCCAACATCACCAGTGGGCCGATAAAAACTCTGACTGCAGATTACTCATACACAGCCCTAATCATAAAAGACACAATAGGAGTAAAAATACTCAGAACAGAAAAAAAAAATACAAGGCTAACCTAACTAATATGATGGTACACTTAGTTTTGCAACCTGATGGCTGGTTTAATGTGATTCTAAAGAATAAAACAGCATCTCATTATTACATTCACCACATCAAGCACACATCTCACTTATTTATCTGGATATAAAAGAATAACATCCTTTAAGACTAAAAAAAAAATGCAGACACGGCCAATTAACACTATCTTTCCATGACTCATGCCATTAATTAGCAGAACTGTGTATTGAGGAGTGGAGGTCAAATAGAAGCAAATGAAGTTGCGGTGAAAAATGCGAGCTCGCTGGAATGTAGACAACACTGCAGGCTTGCATAATTAAGGATTTAATGGACTTACTAATGACTGTACTATTGTCCGCCTTTCGTTTTAAGACTCAAATGACAATATGAATAGGGATGTGAGTAACACATTTGACAAGAGAGTGGTTTTGAAACCTGCTGTACCAAATCAGTTATTTCATATCAACCAACTAAGCAGAGTCTGGTACTGCCAAAGACATTCAGAGTGTGACATATTTGGATAATCACAGAATTATAAACAGGAAAGTTTTCATTTTATATTAACTTTTTCTATAGTGTTTTTCATAGTGTTCAGTTTTAATTGTGTTGCACAGTGAGCAAAAAGTCTGTAAGTTTTTCAGCTCTTCTCAATGTAGAACAGGGGCGTCAAACTCATTTTAGTTCAGGGGCCACATTCAGCCCAATTTGATCTCAAGTGGGCCGGACCAGTAAAATAGTAACAGTGAAAAAAGGGAAATCATATTATGATCAGGTTTACATCTACACAGTTTCCTTAAAAATCTGAATAACATGAACAACTTGAACTGTCTTAAGAAAAGCAAGTGCAATTTTAGCAATATTATACCTCAGTTTATCAGTTTATCATTTACACATGTGCATTATGATCGCACAAAACATTTAGTAACAGGCAGAATATTGGTAAAATTGCATCTATTTTTCTTAAGACATTTCCATTTGTTCATATTTCTTCAGGTTATTCACATTTTTTGTAAAAGTATAGTTTGGTAATGTAAACATCTTCATGTAATTTTACTTTTTTACACCAAAAAAACAGAGAAAATTTGGGGTTGTCATTATTTATAGGTTATTATGATCATATTTTACTGGTTCTGACCCAATTGAAATCTAATTGGACTGTATGTGTCTGTATGTGGAACCTGAATTAAAATGATTTTGACACCATTGATTGTTAATATCTTCAGGGTAATTTTTGCATTTCATAAATTCATCCCGCGGGCCGGATTGGACCCTTTGGCAGGCCAGATTTGGCCCCCGGGCCGCATGTTTGACACCTGTGATGTAGAAGATTAATCAGATCAGTTTTACAGTGTAATGGTGCATGAAATGATTTCCTTATGCATTTTAACTTGTTATGATTTTCTAGAGTGGCATGTTTAAAAATGGCAACAGAGTTTTGCACATTAACTACAGATCTTTGTATTATATACCTATGTTCAAAACTATATTTTCAGTTTAACATAAATAAACTTGTTCTAGACTAACTGAAAGTAACAGGCATGCTGAAAATGTGGCAAAAATAAAAGACATTTAAATTTGTCTTGCATTAAAAGTGTTAACATGTTTCAGTTAGTCGGACATCAGTTTCCATGAACATACAATTGCAATTATAATAGTTGGACAATCTTAATACAGGGGTTGGACAAAATAATGGAAACACCTTCACCTCAAGATGATAATGCCCCAATCCATACAGCTAGAATTGTTAAAGAATGGCATGAGGAACATTCTAATGAAGTTGAGCATCTCGTATGGCCGGCACAGTCCCCAGACCTCAACATTATTGAGCCTTTATGGTCAGTTTTAGAGATTCAAGTAAGACGTCGATTTCCACCGCCATCGTCTCTAAAAGAGTTGGAGGGTATTCTAACTGAAGAATGGCTTAAAATTCCTTTGGAAACAATTCACAAGTTGTATGAATCGATACCTCGGAGAATTGAGGCTGTAATTGCCGCAAAAGGCGGACCTACACCATATTAAATTATATTTTGTTGATTTTTTAAGGTGTTTCCATTATTTTGTCCAACCCCTGTATGTTACCATAGTGCAACAACTCTGCAAATTATCTTTAACTAAGTCTTTGCAAAGGAAACCAATGGCTTCCTGTAATGTGAACTAAAGGTGTCAACATATCTGTTTTTATCAGTGTGTGAAATCAAGAAAAACTAAATGGTTCATTAATATGCTAAGCTTGACATTTAACAGACTTTATCTGTCTCAACTTTTATTCCACCAACACAAAATACTTTTGTTTGTGGGAAGTGAAGGAAGTACATTCTCTAAAATCATCTCAGCGTAGCGACATGCAGCTCACATTTGCATAAATACCTAAATGCTTCAGCAGCACCCAGATAATACCTGTGTTATTCTGTCTTATACTTGATTAGCAGAGCCAACTGAGTGAAGCGGCGCTGGCAAACATTCAACACACTGCTGCACAGCAACTCGAATCGCTCTGTTAAAATGTAACAGTGAATGAAATTATAGGAACCTCGGTGTGTAATGGAAGTTCAGTGACTTGACACGGAGTAACCCAACTGCACTAATCGACCTCAGTGAACGTCCGTACACCTGCTGTCAGTCCAAATATTCACATGGGGAAATAAACACACTGTATGCGCAGCATCCATGGATTTCACTGTCCTACATTATGGTGACCTCTGGTCCTTCCACCATATGTGAACGTACAGTGCGTACCCTAAAACACGGTATGTCCACATAGTGCATACATTTGTGTATGCAAGTACCTATGTCATATTTTTGGCCAAATTGTGATATCTGTTTAACTTTATTTTCCTAACACTGCTGCTTCATTTTGCATCATTGGCTATGACCTGAAAAAAACAACAACTTATGTTACCTTCATATGCTATGGGAATTATGGTATACTACTTTGGTACATACTACTTACAAACTCGAAAGTTGCACATGAACACCCCCTCATGTCACATTTTCCACTGGGGAACTGGGAAAAATTTTTGATACACGAGCTGCTGCCAAGAAAATAACCTTTGAACTTTTCTACATGGCAGAGAACAACAAGGGATATGAGGGAATGATAAGCACTGCCTTTATTAACATTCTGGTGCCGTTAGCTGAAAAAAACAAAAACTATTTTACAAAAACAAAAAAAGCAGAGTTTGCATGTTGTCCTTGTGTCTGGGTTCTTTCCGGCTACTCTGGCTTCCACAGACATGCATTGATAAGTTAATTAGTTAAGGTAAAGTGCCCACAGGTGTGAATGTGAGTTAAAGTTCAGAAGTTGAAATAATAAATGAATGAATGACTGAAAAAAAAAAAAAAAAAAAAAAGCTGTAGTAGATGAATTAACACGTCCAAAACTGTGTCAGCTATTTTTCATTTCACCACAACAACAAAAGCACTTGAACACAATGTACTGGTCATGTCAAATTCACAAGTGGAGAGGTTCATGTTCCTGATAGCATGTGAAGGCAGCATTAGGTAATTATGCTATGCGGCTAACGATTTGCTCTATGTTTATATTGGGATCCTCTTTACTCAATTTTTAAATCTCTTAAATAGAGACTTTGGAAACAATGCTGAATCAGTTTTTCTTTGGAAACTCAGGGGTTGAATTCCACTCTGTATCAGAGAGAACAATACTTTTGGGAACAATGATATGATGCTATCATACATTTGCTTACTAACTGGGTCATATTAGTCACTACGTATCCTTCCATTAGTACTCGTTGCACATCAACACATCAGCCTCTGCTACCAGCTGTTAATGCAACGCGGATACCAAATTACAGGTGTTTCTGTCCTCGCCTCTGCTGGTAGCTGCTGAGCACTTATATTCTGCATTGTATCATGCTATGACTGATTAGATTCACAGCAGGCAAACTTGCAACAATTCCCACATCTAGTATTATTATTCTGCCTGTAATGAATATGTGTTCACGTTGGTACTTTTCAAAAAGGGTTTAACCCAGTGGTTCCCAACCTTTTTTGGCTCATGACCCCATTTTAACATCACAAATTTCTGGCAACCCCAGACATTCAAAACATTTTTTTGCTAAAATTAATTTGTTTTTGATCATGTAATAGTTTGCTATACTATGTTGCAAATAAATGGTAATTTTAGACAATATTTAGTCTATATAATGTATATTATTATGGATGGAAGCAGTAAAGCCAGGTGTAGATTACTGCACAAAGTGAGAATTTGATTTTCCTTGGTCAGGATATGTACAGTCAGTCCAGCTTGGATTTACGAGGCTGACAATTAATACTGAACAAACAAGAACTTAAACTATGAATTATGAAAGAGCTGCAGCATCTGAAACTGACCACAATGAACATTTGAAAGATAAACAGAACCACAGTGCTGCAGTTTCAGATTCAAAGTTTGTCATGTCTTTTATGGATTGGGATTGTCTCTCTCAACTCACCATATTTTTTTATTAGGAAGTTTTTATTTTTATTTTTATTTTTATCAATTACTAGAAATTTCAGGTGACCCCATTTGAATTTCAGGCGACCCCACATGGGGTCCCGACCCCAAGGTTGAAAACCACTGGTTTAACCTATAAAGACCCAAATAGCCACTGACGACCAAAACCATCTACTGATGTAAAATGTTTAATACCTGTTGATTCACTAATCCTATCAATCCATGTAAATAATTGGTGTAAAATACAGTTTATCATCTTTTCATGGTCATTAAATATGACCCATTTGGACATTCAGAGGCTCCGTAGTGAATATGCAAAACACTGTCATCTTCTACAACATCGATTCATCAGTAAAACACATGGACACACTTATTTTTTGCTCTGTTGTTGATATATTTGTTGAAAATGTCCCTTTTTCTTCATTTTTCTCTGTTTCTGATTTAACAACTTTTGGATTTACTCTGAGCTTTAATGAACGTCAACAGAATCAGCGGGTTAAATATAAGAAAATACCTAATTTATACTGAAAAAAGACTAGATACAGAGGATAATATTATAATAAATGGTGATAAATCACATAAAATAGATTAAATTGAGAGAAAAATATATTTGGGAATTGCTACCAAAATAGCGTTGGGTCTTTATGGGTTAAAAAACTCTATATTGTGTTCAGAAAGATGCTGTGTTAAACACTGTAGAATAAAATAAACCCCACTGCGTCATCCTCCAGTGATCACAGTAAAAGCCGGCCTATCAAACCTGAAACGTGCTCCTTCCTCTGACATGTGTCGAGCATTGGAGTATAATCCCTGTCATGCAGTTGTGTACGGGTCAGATAATCCAAGAGATTAAAATATGCATTCCATCACCAGGGACACACTATAGAAAACACAGACAGGAGGAATAGAAGGCTGTTGTCATATGCTGTACAACATAAACTGGGGATGGGTATCGCCGGCGCTTTCTTCAGTCGATTCATTTTCATTTCACAAGGTGCCTCTTCAATTTGATTTCCAATTCACTTCAATTTGATTCAATTGTCTTTTAGTTAAGGATATTCGGTTACCAATTTTTGTGGGAGCGGAAAGTGATTCTCAGGGAAATAAGAAACTCCATGACTGCTGCATTATTAAAACTTTTTTTTTTTTTACATTAATTAAATCCAACACGCTGACATTAACTTACTTTTTATTGACCTACAAGTGCCAAAAAGTGATTTCTTTCTTTTACAAAAGTGCCTAGTGGAGTTAAATCCCAACCTTTGTTCACCCATATTAAAATGACTTAGTTAAAGAATTGTTCTCAGTATTTTATCAAATGATACTGGTTTTATTTAAATGAAGATTGGTGCCCAGAAATCCAGTGCAACAGTAAGGAGAATCAAAAATGTGTACTTTTTTTTGTTTGTTTGTTTGTTTCATGTATGATTTCTAACATTTTCAAACAATTGATCCTAAAATTCCAGAATATGCATATTTAGCTGATGTATCCAGTTTGTTCAGGAATACTGAGTCTATGAGATCTTTATTGCTGATTTTTATGGCTTTTAAATGTAAATTTTAAGGCCATAATCGCAACATGAAACATTGCTAATTGTGCTGTGTAAAATTGCAAGATAATCTGAGGTCAAAGAATAAAGTTTTTTTCAACAACACAGAAATGAAGGAGCATTTGTTTTTCTGTTGAAGAGTCATTGTTACAGTTGTCAGTAGAAAAATAAAACGTTAAAATGTTCAAGTATAATATGTGCTACAAACATCGCTCAGATGCTGAGCCGCGTTTTGTTGGTTCATTCAGTGCTCATTCACCATTTCCCCAGTTCATAACACGGTCATTAAATGCCAGTAATTCACTTACAACAATCTAATAAAGGTAAAACCTGGTTTTCAAAGGTCGTTGAATTCCCATGTCAGATGAGTCACACAGGCTGGAGATTAGAAAAAGCTTTCTGTCTGCCTCCGTCAGCCACAGAGAAATAAACACACACTCATATGTATGATGAGTAAAGATATAAAGAAGTGAAACTAAAGGCAGTTCATTAAGTTTGCAAAGGTAATAGCAAAGCAAATATGCCATTGTTTCATGTATCTGTTGTGGATTCAACGTAAGACTGGACAATAGAGTCAAAAAAATCTCTTGTTTAAACTCTATCCTGTGTATGCATAATATTAACGCACAACAGAATGTAGTACATGCAAGTGTTAGCAGTGTGGATCATTTTTTAAAGACAGCAATGTTTAGATGTTTTATAAGAAATGGTGAATGAACACTGAATGGACAAAAAAAACCAAACACAAAACAACAAAACAAACAAAAAAATATATATATAATATTTTACAGACAGCTTTGCATTGTTGTTAGCATTGTTGTATTGTAAGTCTGCTCATAGTAATTCTATACAGTCTGTCAACACTGAAAATGTTCAGTTTTCTACTTCAATGCATGTCACTGTCTGTAACCTGTTTCACTGCTGCAGTAAAGTAGTAACCATAGACTTAAAATCTAAAAGGAGTTGCCTTGCATTTGTAGCTGCCGCAGTTGTCCAGTAAAAAAGTGTACTATATACTTTATTATATATATGTGTGTGTGTGTTTGTGTGTGTGTATATGTATGTAGATAGATAGATAGATAGATAGATAGATAGATAGATAGATAGATAGATAGATAGATAGATAGATAGATAGATAGATAGATAGATAGATAGATAGATAGATAGATAGATAGATAGATAGATAGATAGATAGATAGATAGATAGATGTGTGCGTGCGTGTGTGTTAGAATCCAAACATTAACCCCCCTGTTAGTCCTGTATATTCAGCTCTGTGAGTGTTGTGGGTTGTAGAGCAGACATGACAAGTCATTTCTCACAGAATGTTTTCAGTTTGTCAAACTCAACATATGCCTCAGTTTTCTCAGCAGCGTGGTCTGAGGGCGGATTACAATTATCCAGTTTTCATCTCAGTTCTGCTAGAGTTTTCTATCTGCAACTAGAGTATGAGTATGAGCAGAGTTTGAATAATCTCACTTTGGCAATTTACAAAACATCAAATTCATTCAATTTCCTGCCCAGCTTCACTTCACAAAATGCTGAAACAGTAAAACTGCCATCATAATCCCAAAACTAACAGCAGGGTGCCTTTGAGCAAAGCACTTAACCCTCATCTGCTTCATTAATGCTCATATGCAGCAGTAAAAAAACTGTGATATTAGGCATCTACCCAAAGATTAGCATGTGTAATGAAGTGAATGTTAAGTGAGGTTTGGCAGTAAATATTCATACTTTGTAAACCCCGGAACAAATTAAGGGTTAAAATAGCAGCTCCCCCTGTTACCGACACAGCACACTTACATTTTACAATTAGATCTAATTGCAGCTCGACACATAAAACTTCTTAATGATCTAAGAATAGTGTTTAACCCGAGGACGCTTTGGTTTCACAATCAGATGTTATTTTTAGGAATCGTTCCAGCACTGATTAGCTAGTGCCACACTAGATGCCAGCAGCAGGTGTTGTCAGCGCCAAATGCTACTGCTAGGCTAATGATTTTAACATGGATTTTTTCCAACCTGACAGAGCCATGTGGGCATAAATCTCCAAACAATAACAACCAATCAGGGGCAATTTAGAAGTTTTGCTGCAGGAGAAAGTGATTATGGTTGAAGATCTGGGGAAAAATAAAATGATGGATAGAAAGAACAATATGAACCAAGTTATCACACAGGCAGTTAGATGTTAATATGTGCTCATATGCATTTGTGCCAATCAATTGTGGTGTAATTTCCTCACTTGATTGTATATTTGATTAAATTAAGTCTGATTCTACATTGTTAAAAATGTAGTTACAGAGGCAAGTAATGGATAAATCTAAGAATATGGTATAATGAGCTCTACTGCATAATGTGACTGCATAATTGTGACTGATTGCAAATGAAACAGTACATTTAGTAGTTTTATACACACACTAACTAAAGTATTTCAAAATATAAAATGGTCTTTTGTAATACATGTTGACATTAAGAAAGTGAAACAACTGTAAAATGTGACTCTAACCCAGTTGTGGGAAATACAAGTGGACAACTTCAATGAAACACATACTACTGAAAATACAACATGAATTTGGTAGAAGTAACACATTTCTTTACAATGACTAGGGCTGCACGATTAATCGATTTTACATTGAAATCGGATTTTTTAATTAGGACGATTTTTAAAAAAGGGAAATCGTGAAATCGATTTCATCTTTCTCCTGCGGGCTACCGTACATTTTTTAAAAAATAATTAATTTAGTTCTCTTACTTGCTAAATTTTTAATTCACAAATGTAAGTTCTGTAACACAAAACCAAATATTATTTATTTTTTGAAAGATGTTGAACTTTATTTAAAGCTGTTAGATAAATGTGGAAACAAAAAGGCCCTAAAAACCATCAGTATTTGCTCTGATTTGGACATTGTATTGTAGTGTATTCCCCCTGGCAAACTTGTTCTGTTATTTTCTTGTTGTATACATTGATTGTATACTCTGCTTCATTCAATAAAGATTTAATGAAGAAAAAAAAACCTTCTGTAGGTTCATCATGTGATACCATCACAGATTTGAGGTCGGAGCAGTGCCTTGCATTGTGGGCTGCTCATGAAAACGACATGCTGACTTCTGTGGTCTTTTGTAGTTTTACCCAAAAATCGAAATTGAAAATTGAGTTTTTAGAGGAAAAAATTGGATTTTATTTTTTGCCAAAATTGTGCAGCCCTTAACAATGACCTGTTTAAAGGTTTGTTACCTGTTTGACAAAATAGCTGTTTTTATAAAATGTCAATTCATGTTGCATTTCTTGAACCCTGCTATTGTCTTGGTAGATGTGACACTTGTGAATATTTATTTTGGGGATGCTTTTATTTTGGGCACAGTGGGCTGGGTCAAGATGGTCCGTGGGACGACTCTAACCCTTTGGCTACATTTTGTCCATGTGTGCCCATGGTCTTAAATTATTTCTGAAAGTGCAGGAGACAATACTGCTCGCAACTTCGTATAAATAGCTCTGGCATTTTAAAATATCAATAAAAACAAACCCTGTAAAGTCATATTTAGCCGGTCTGTGTGGTGTTTATTTCAGTTTAGTCATCTTTCAATGGTGAGTGGAACAAATATGAGGAACAGAAAACAAGGTGAAATGAGTTTGATAAGACTGCTGTGATGCTAAATGTATATTTTAAGTGTAAGTAAATGACTAATCTATACTAATCTACAAAACTAACCAATAAAAACCATGGCACTGGCTTAGGTGTATTAGCCTTGACATTTTGGGCATCAAAAGTATATAAATGACTTCACAGAAATTTGATCATTTTTATCGGTTTTAGCTTTTTAAACAGGTATGATGGTAATATTCAAGGTTCAAGGTTACTTTATTTTGTACTTGTAGGTAGATTTGTTTTGCAGTCGAGGTGATTGCTTTGGTATTACAACAAGACATACATTGAACATGTTAGACAGGCACTTGATCGAGCTTATAGACAGAACAAAAAGACTGGACAAAAAGTGCTCAGTGTTGCACCATTCATCAGTATAGCAGCATGGATAAGTAAAAGAATAAAATAAATAAATAAGATCAAATAAATTAAAACAAGATGCAATAGAACACAATAAAAACCAGAAAAGATAAAAATAATCTGCACTGTAAACCCGGAATTTGTATTTAAGAAAATGCTTTAATTACAATGCACTTAAATGATTTAAGTTTTATGATGTTACTATAAAATGTTCAGTATATTCTACTAATTTGTAGACATAGTCGAAAGTACGAAAAAGTTTAAATTGAATAGAATTAAATCACTAAGTTTTAGTCATGACCACACCTTTTTATCTTCGCATTGCATTGTGGGTATTGGGCATGTTGTTGAAAATGTGTTATTTTTCTGTGCAGGGGTTCAGCGGGATTGTGGTGTTAATGTTAATTTGGATTTAATGTGTGTATGGCAGTGTTTATTGGCCTTTTTGTGTTTGTTTTTGTATTTTTATACAGCTGCACCATGAGTCAGAGCCATAGGAAGAACTATGGCTTTCCTGTTCATCTATGACTATTAATATACAATAGAAATCTTAATGTCCTATCAAATTAAAAGCACTTCCTGTACTGGTAAATGACATTGAGCTAACTCCCATTCATACTACATTATATTAAGTTGAATAATTTCATAACTATTCTTGTGAGGAATAGGATTCTGAGTTTGATTATCTTACAAAAAGTTATTTAACCAATATTAAATTAATCAGGCTGCAATTGAGAAAATTAGTCAGTATAACCTAAAATGCTGAGTTGAATGGTTGGATAGTGGGGTTGATTTTACAACAGATTTAAAGTACAAATAACTTGTCTTTTAGTGTTTTCTACTTAATAGTATAAATTCAATACTTTTAGCATTAAAGTTGAACCTACTTAAACCAATTGATTAGTCGATCATTACTCAAATCATTTAAGTGCAATCACTTGCCTCAAATTTTTTGAGTAAACTCTACTTATCCGGGCTTACAGTGTGGGATAAAAACCAGGATAAGAACATATAATTTAAAAATCTGAAGTCACAATAATAATAAGTAGAGCAAAGAAATACAATAAATAAATAAAATTAGTTAGTAAACTGCAAAGTCACTATTTCTTATTGAGTTCAGTGACGGCGACAGGAACAAAGCTGTTTTTCTAACGCTGTGTCCTGCACCTTGGGACTAAGAACCTCCGTCCAGAGGAAAGGAGCTGAAATTCACTTCGTAAAGGATGGGAGTCATTATTAAGAATAGATGAAGCCATCCTCTGTACCTGTTTAGTGTACAGGGAGGCAGGACAAGACTGGGACTGGTCATAAACCAGTAAAAATAATATACCTTTTAATAAAAAAAACTGATTTTTTTTGCAGGAGGATCCCACATTCCCTATCTGTGCATTTACCCTCTTAAACAAATGTAGAGGAAATGCTGAAACCCAGGCAGCACCTCCAACTTCTAAAAAAAATAAAAATAAAAAAAAAACCTGAGACAAGCGCTCAATGAATTGGAAAGAGGAAGCAGTCTTACAGACGCAACAGACAAATACAGTGGTTAACATGTTCACTTGATAAGACCTCAACATATAAAAGTGTCTGTTTTGGGTGCCGCATTTTCTGCACAGTGACAACTCAGTAATACAGTTGAATTTAAAAAAAAAAGTAGTTAGAAATGGGTGATTTTTTTGTCTATCACAATGACACTATCCAAGGTTGTTCAATGTTTCGTGTGACTTGAGGGGGAATTCAGGTGGTAGACTTTGTCATAAGGGACAGACACAACTGACACCGACAGTCATTATAACACATCCTTCATCTTGTGTAAGAGATAAGGAATATTCAGGTTTTCTTTTATCTCTTTATTCCTTTATCTGGGTTATGTGCAGATAACAAAGGGGGTGGGATAACCTTAAAGTCTTTGTAAAGGTGGTTTCATCCCTGAGGCAAAAATGGCATAGATTGTACATATGGACACACACAGGTCAGAGAGATAACTCAATGAAATAGAAAATAGGGCTTTCAATTAGATTATGTGGTTGACTGTAAGCCAAAGCACCAACATAATACCAGGTAGAGCATAATGCAACAAGCCTATCAGAGATTATTACAGCGGTAATCCAGACATAGCGATAGCCAACTATCAGAGCCTTAGTATTACTTTGACAAAGACAGCAGGTGTATTAACACAACAACAAAGGCTGTATGTCCTGAATTACCTCCATGGTCGTATTAGGGAAGATACATGTTTGGGGAAATCCCACTAAAGAGCTAATTTAAACGATGGTTCAGTTCCCTCTAAAACACACAGAGACAAAGAGACGTCCACAGAGAGGAGACATGATAACATGTCTGTCTCCGTCCTTGTCTTTTTCACACACCCTGCCCCACAGATCGATCAATAAAAGCTGAAAAGTGGTGCTCTGTGAGTGAGGTCATCACTGCTCTGTCCTTCAACCCCTGGACAAACAAGGACATATCAGCGCACTTTATTTGGTGACTTCACACAACACATATTCACAAACACTCGAGTTCACAAAGACAGGACCTTGTAACCTATCGTCCCTATTAGACTCAGAGGATTTTTCAGGACAGATATAATAACTAGAAGCACTCGGAGAGCGCAGACCTCCGCCAAGGCTGATCAGTGGCCCCCCCCCGTGGGCCCCCCCACCCCCGATCACCACCAAAATTTAATCATTTCTTCCTTATCCCATTTCCAACAAACCCTGAAAATTTCATCCAAATCTGTCCATAACTTTTTGAGTTATGTTGCACACTAACGGACAGACAAACAAACAAACAAACAAACAAACAAACAAACAAACAAACAAACCCTGGCAAAAACATAACCTCCTTGGTGGAGGTAATGACACTTGTACAGGAAAAGGCCAATCACTAGTTAATCAGTCGAAATCACAAAACCACAGTTTTTGTGCATTATCTATTTCTGATCATTAGGAATCAACACCTAATTTATAAGAAGCACCTTTATACTAACCATCAGTATATTCATGTTATATTACACTGACAAATACTTTCCCTCAAAGTCAGGAATTCCTTAAAATTACGTAAAAAAAAACACATCCTCTTACTGGGTATATAAGTTAGACAGGTATAGGCAACATTAATTTGCTGATTCTGAACAAAAGCAATCTGTCTATAGTGGGGATGTAATGATTACCGGTATAATGATAAACCGCGGTATTACCATTAAATTTTAATTATCATGATAACCAAGTTCGATTACCGCACTTTGAAAACTCATGATAATACTGCTCATTTCCTGGAGAAACAGCGGCACTCTAGGTGTGCATGTGCAGTTTGCAATGTTTAGCCTCTGACAATATGGCTGAAGGCACCGGCCACATGGACCCGGTCTGTCCGAGCGCGGGGACCTGGTCTGCACCGGTGTTAACCCCTCCCCCGGTCCCCCCTGCTTCAGGATCCTCACCCAACAGAGAAACCGTCTCAGTACAGATACTCAGGACAAACTCATGCCAATTCAAATGCATGTCAAGTGTATTAGTACTTTTTGAACATTTTGAGCACATTTCAACAATACTGTGATAATAATAACTGTGATAATTTTGGTCACAATAACCGTGATATGAAATTTTCATATCATTACATCCCTAGTCTATAGCTAGTTCCAGTTACTAACACTGACCAACAACATATGGGTTGTTGATCATTAGTTGAATATTTTGATCAAGATCTTTTTATTGAAGTTTTCTCAGTGTAACATGGTCCTTACAGAAATCTGAAGTAAACATGGGTATATCAATAACAGCTAGCAACATAGAAAGACAAAACAGAACAAAACAAAGCACAACAGAACAAACAGACTGTACATAAAATAATCTGTCCTCAGTTATTGCCAGTAGACATAGTAAAGGATCACTACCTCAACAGAAATCTATGCTACACTGTAAAAAATGACTGTGGAATTAACACCAAAAAGTTGTAAAATTGCAACATAAAAAAACTGTAAGTGACAATACAATGCAAAGTTGTTTGAAAAGATTTTGGTGTTAACGATTAAATCAAATATAGCTGTAGTTTTTACAGGAAGAGTATGTGAACAAAACCAGATTTGTATGTAGAAATGATGTATTTCTATGTATATATCAATTGCAAGACCATAATGTTGAAATAACAGCGTATTTGCTTTTTTTTTTTTTTTTTTTTTTTTTTTTTTTAATAAAAAAGTTATAAAAAGTATACATTTAACAATTTAACATTTTAAACTATTAAATTAATGGGTTGGTAGAGTTGGTAGAGCGGCTCGTCCAATAACTAAAGGGTTGGTGGTTTAAATCCTGGCTCCAACTGTCCATATGTTAAAGTATCCATGGAAGACACTGAACCTTTAATTGCTCCCAGTTGGACATGGTGGCTTTGGACACCATGAAGGTGTAGAAAATGTGCTAAATAAGTGCAGTCCATTTACCATTTAAATCCAATGTTAAATCTACATGTTTAAAATGTGAAATCTACATGTTACTCCGTAAATATGTTTACAGTTGGATGTGTTTTTTTACAGTATTGTTCTGGTAGTATTGTTCACAGCTGCCAGTTTTTTTCTGTAAAAATAACAGGACTTTTTTTTTTACAGTGTAGGAGTAAATGCAAAGTGTACAGCTTTGTTAAACCGTACCTAAACGTCAAGCATTTACAGGGTCTGGAATATTTTTAGGAAGGGACCCCACAGTCTCTGGAATTTCCCATTTGTTTGCTGAAGTGAGTACCTCATTTTCTCCAGTCTTAAGCAGTCTCAAGTCTTCCAACCACTGCATGTGAGTAGAAGGGAAAGCATCCCTCCACCTTGAGCAGCATTAGTTGAATATTTTAACACGAAAAAAAAAACCCTTCCAGATCATGTTATTGAACAAAGACTGCACATTCAAGGAGACGCTGTACTTGCATCACCTTCCGTTCATGCAGTTCTCTCAGTTACTAGCAGTTGACTCTTTGACTCTTGGCTATTGTGGTGGAAAAATCCGTCAACAGAGAACACTAAAGTCAAGACTGGTCTTATGTGTGAGTGTATTCACCCCTTTCAAGGAGGACCCCTCTTTAACGAAAGCACAGGGCTAAAGTGTAAGAGGGAAAGGGCTACACTACCATTACTAAATCAGTCTGTACTTGAGCCCGAGTCAACAGTTGCACCAATTTGTCAAAAAGTCCATTTAAGGAGATACTGAGACACTGAAATTCTGTGTTTATAAGATCAGACGGGAGTGAAGTCACAGTGATCTTGACCTTTGACCTTTAACTGCTAAAATCTTTCAGGTTGATGGATGATAGATGACGTAACGTAACTCTCATGTTATAGAACAGGGCTGTCAAACTCATGTTAGTTCAGGGGCCACATACAGCCTAATATGATCTAAACTGGGCCGGACCAGTAAAATAATATAAATAATAGGATATGAACTGATAAATAATGTCAACTCCAAAATTATCTCTATGTTTTTGAGTGAAAAAAGTCAAATTCTGTATGAAAATGTTGACATCTATGAACTGTACTTGAGCATAACATGAACAAATATGAACCTGAAAAGTCTTATGAAGAAAAAGTGCAATGTTAACAATATTTCGCCTTAATTTATCATTTACACATGTGCATCGCAACTGACAGATCACAGTGGATCTACAAATACACAGAACATTTAGTAACAGACAGAATATTGGTAAAATTTCACATTTCAGACACTTTTGTAAATGGCCAGTCTGTAAATGTAACCATTTTTGTGTCATTTTAATTTTTTTTACGCTAAAACAAAGACGAATATTTGCAGTTTTTATTATTTATAGGTTATTCTGATTGTATTTTACTGATCTGATCCACTTTAGATTGAACTGACCTAAAATGAGTTTAACACCATTGATTGTTAATATCTTCAGTGTAATTTTTGCATTTTACAAATTCATCTCACGGGCCGGATCGGACACTTTGACGGGCCGGTTTTGGCCCCCGGGCCGCATGTTTGACACCTGTGTTATAGAAAATGTAGTGTCTGTTCTAAGTCAGTCAGTTCAGCCAACAGCCAGCTCCAGAGGTTAATATATGAAAAGGAAATGTGACTGAGGGTGTAATAATAGGTATAGAGATTGAGGTATAATAATAGATTATAATGACAGCTTTTTGGAGTCATAAATAAGGTAGAACTGCATGTGAGGGATAGTGAGGAGCTAAAGCTAATTGCTACTTTATGGACAAACTAAAACATCTCATGAAACATTCAATAACAGAGGCTCAGAACACTAGCCAGGACAGAGAGCTGTCAATCACACCTATCAATCAAAGCCCACACAGCAGACATCTAAGCCTCCTATCAGCACTAGAATCTTATTAATGCAGGAGTAATTTAAACACGGACCTCCAGCACATTAATAGAGTCCAAAAACAAAAAAACAAAACAAAACAAAACAAAACAAAAAAGATCAGAATGAATGTGTCAAATGGAAAATGAATACATGAGTAATTTCAATCTGACTCTGAATTATTTGACAATATGAAAATAAAAATGTTCTCTTCCATTTATCATTTCTTCGCTTTTTATTTTTCAGCTCCTATTGTGTCTTATACTCTTAAGAAGTGATAACTCCTGTCCAAAGTCATCTAGGAATGCATTTACTCATTTTTACAGTTCATTACACAGGTACTTTTTTCGGAGATGTATCGCCTCGTAATACTGTCAAAAACATTTTTATATGATAATGTCGATGGTTTTCAGCCTCAAACAACCAAAACAACCCGACAAAGCAGAGCAGTGACATCACATACGCTAACAGCACTAATACACTGACGTTAAGTAGGATCTCTGTGTGCTTTTTCTTCACATTCCATTATGGTACAACAATCGTATAGTCTGAAATCCATTACAAATATATACCCCCAAGAGACGACAGTGTAATGCAATCACTGTATGTCCTCTATTTTTTTCTTAATCCCTTTTTTGCTTTGCTTTGTCTCTCTCTGTGGGTTACATTATATATAGTATGAAGGGCAAAGACAGCAATAAATATGAGCTTATTCTCTCAGGAGTGTGTAAAGGCAGACTAGGCTATGAGGAAATCTAATGTAAACAATAATAAAAATGGCAGGTATAGTGAAAATGAATGAACCATAGAGGTATTTCCTGAAATCCTGATCAGGGTGAGTTATTACTTGTGAGTCTGGAGATCATTCCACTAGCCTAACTGAGATATTTACACCCTGGGGAAAAAAAAAAAAAAAAAGACTAGAAAAGCACTCTGAGAGCGCAGACCTCCGCCAAGGCAGATCAGTCCCCCCCCCCCCCCAATCACCACCAAAATTTAATCATTTGTTCCTTGTGCCAGTGTCAATATTTCCTGAAATTTTCATCCAAATCTGTCCATAACTTTTTGAAAGATCCGGATCAGTCTTTGCCATTTGATAGAACGCCCCATTGTAAATCCCTGAGTCAAATTGCATGAGATTTGCATAATTCCCCCATATTGTGATTTCCACCATAAATATTAGTCCCATATTTATTTTACCTATATTTTAAGATTCCTTGACCATGAAAACATACCATTAGCAACTGGATTCATAATTATATCCTTATTAGTTCAGTAGTTATTCATGAAAATCACATTTCTCGTAATGGCGGTTTTCTTCTGGATCTAGCTCCTTAAGTATTAAAGCTACATGAAATCCGGTGGCATACTCCTGATGCGGAACTGACTGAGCTACACGATGGCACTTGTCAGAAATTTCTACCTTTAATATTAAAGGCACAGTAGGCCAAAAAGTAAGGGCACCCCCCTTTTTTATATAAATTGAGATAAAATCCGCCTTCTGGATCAGATCCGGATCAGCCTTTGAAATGTGATAGAGGACCCCATTGTCAATTCCTGATTTAATTTCATGAGTTTTGGTCAATAATTAAGCGAGATATTGGGAAACAAAAATTTTGGCCCCATTTACCACAATGTTAACGAAAATTTCAAAGTGATCCAGAATCCAGGATTTCTTCCGGATCACCCCCAAAAATTAATCATTTCTTCCTTATCCCATTTCCAACAAACCCTGAAAATTTCATCAAAATCTGTCCATAACTTTTTGAGTTATGTTGCACACTAACGGACAGACAAACAAACAAACAGACAAACAAACCCTGGCAAAAACATAACCTCCTTGGCGGAGGTAAAAACAACTACCATGTATTTTTTTTATGTTTGTTTCAATAAATTTTGGGTCAGAAATTCGTGACTGAATAGTTTTTATTCTTATTTTTCCTTCTGCTACAGAATAGTGATTGAGCACAAAGGGAAAACAGTCATTTCCATAAAACCCAAACTAACTCTTTAAGCCATCAAGTCTTCATCAAACTCCACAGTTGCCAAAATTAGCACTTCATTTCTGAGTTAATTAAGCATTATTGTGCTCAGAGGGAACAAACAGTATGGTGGAGCTCAGTGGAGTTTCCTCTCCATCTTTTCTGCTACCCTTTTAACGCCAATTATTAATTTCAGATTGTTGGATTGGGAAACACAACCAGCTTATAACAGGTATTATTAACCTTTTACTGGGCAAGTGACTATTTTTGGTAATTTCCGTATGCATTACAAGACAGTAACAGCAACAGTTCCAGTGAGGACAAAGAGTCAACAATCTCAGGTCCAATGTGGTCTACAGGGTCTGTAAGGTCCACTTCTACATGAACAGTGAGTGTACCTGCTTTGTTAGGTACCATGCACTGTAAAAAATAACTGGTGAATCAATGTTATAGAAGATAACGGTGTTGAAAAGATGATAAACTGCATTTTACACCAAGTATTTACATGTTTTGATAGGATTTGTGGATTAACAGTTTAGCTCAGTAGATGCTTTTGATTGACGGTGGATGTTTGGGTCTTTATGACAAACAAAACAAAAAAAAAATCACAACATATTATGTCACAATAATTACAGTCATTAGGGAAATTATCATACACTGTAAAAAATGACTGTAGAATTAACAACAAAAACTTGTAAAATTGCAACATACAAAAACTGTAAGTGACAATACAATGCAAACTTGTTTATTTGAAAAGATTTTTGTGTTCACGATTAAATCAAATATAGCTGTAGTTTTTACAGGAAGAGTATGTGAACAAAACAATATTTGTATGTAGAAATGATGTCTTTCTATTGTTTTTAGAAAATAAAACTGTAAATTGAGAACAATGTGGTGCCGTTTAAATTGCAAGACCATAATGTTGAAATAACGGCCTATTTGCTTCTTTTTTTTTTTTTTTTTAAATAAAAAAGTTATTTAAAAAAAGTAAACATTTATAATTTAACATTTTAAACTTGTAAATTAATGGGTTGGTAGAGTTGATAGAGCAGCTCGTCCAATAACCAAAGGGTTGGTGGTTCGAATCCTGGCTCCCACTGTTCATATGTCCATGGAAGACACTGAACCCTAAACTGTTCCCAGTAGGACCTGGTGGTTTTGGAAAGTGCTTTGGACACCATGAGGGTGTAGAAAACGTGCTAAATAAATGCAGTCCATTTACCAGTTGAATCCAATGTTAAATCTACATGTTTAAACTGTTAAATCTACATGTTACTCCGTAAATATGTTTACAGTTGGATGTGTTTTTTACAGTACTGTTCTGGAAACCACAGCTGCCAGTTTTTTCAGTATAAACAACAGGATTTTTTTACAGTGTGAAGTAATGGTACTAATGTAAGGAATGATGTTCAAATGGATAATGTGGATGTGGACAGGCATCTGGATCAGCACTTAAGCTGTTGGAATGTTCCAGTGTTCTAAAATACATGTTATTTTCACATCACATGTGTTTTTCTTGTATCTTTTCATATATATATACATCTTGGATTAATTAATTTATTAATTAATTAATCAATTTTTTTTTATTTTTATTTTTTGTCACATACAAGACAAGGAACCAAATACAGTAACTTCACTGATCCTGATTTTCTATATGAAAATTTAAACATTTTGAGACATTTTACAAAAATAATACATTCTTGTTATGTCCTCCAATAACCCACTAAGGTTGAAATTCTGAATTTCAGAGTATTTCTGTGACTGCCCTATAAACAGGTAACGAATGTATGCTACAGTTGAACCTACACTCGACTCAACACACACACTTTACATCTCATGAAGGCCAGCTTTCGGCTCCATTTGCAGACCTCTTGAGGAAAATAAAAACATTACATTAAATTATTTAGAAGACAACCTGTCTCCACTCTTGTCAGATTTAGATTCAATAAAATAATACTGTCCTCTGGTGAGATAAATAATAAATGTAAAGTAGACATAAATATATAACAAATAAGCAATAGCATAAAATCAGGTAGTAATTTACTATATGTATTCATTATAGTGAGGTGGGCTTTACTGTGAAATCAATCACGACAGGGTGAAAGAAGAGAAAGAAGAGAAACATACTGTTTTAAAAAAGACTATATTACTTAAGATGAAAAAAACTTACAAAGCAATGAGTGCAATCACTGACAAATCAGAATGAAGTTGTGCAATAACAATATCATAATCAGTACATAAATAATAATGAATGACCCTCATGAAAACTGAGGCAACTGTCAAAGGTAACAAAGTCTGTGTGATGTATCTGAAAAATAAGATAACTTCTCAAACTCCCCCAAAAAAGAATGGAGAAGTTAGTTTGTCAATATTTTCTCACTTTTAGAGCCAATTAGTGTTGGAAACCCTGATTAGTGACCTTTACAACAAGGTACAACTTATAAGGATCTCGCATTCGTGGAATGAGTCACACAGCAAAACGTGTGGGCAGTGCTCCCATAAATGTGCCAAAATCCGCTGCAATATTCTCCTGTTGACGTTCACTCCTGTTTTGGGTTGCTTAGTGGATTGGATGATTGCCCTCTAACACAGTAATAAGAAAAAAAAACAACACATATGGGCCATTTTCACAGTTTTTCACACTTTTACACTGTCAGGACCTCAGTAGTGTGTGGAAGATCCACACACAGGCACCTCCTCCTCACGCTGGTCCCAAACGTGGACATATTTTACCAGTGTGGGTGTGTGTGGATCAGCTTGGACGTGCTGTAGGTGTTGGAGTGACCAACCACACTGGTTGACCCACAACAACTCCTGCCTGAGGAATGGGATACCATCCATCCCACAGCATGAGGAGGAGGAGGAGGTGCAAAACTGTGGATGGATCTTCCACACACTACTGAGGTCCCTGACAGTGTAAACTGAATAAATGTTATACAACAAAAAATGTATTATTAAAGGGGAGAAATAATTGACTAAAAGGTTTCCAAAGGCTTTAGAGTTTATATAAACCAATGTTAAAACATTCTAAATGATTATTTAATCATGATGACAAATGATAACATTTTTCTTTTATTTTCATCATTTATTTTGTTTTCATTTATTTTGTACTGTTGATACAAGTTTTTTTTTTTTAATGAAGTAAGAACTTTCAAGTTCTGAGGCTATGGTTCTTAGTCAGAAAAAAGTGGAATGCCCCCTCCAGGCTGGGGATGAGTTACCCTGAGTGGAGGAGTTTGTTTATCTTGGGGTCTTGTTTATGAGTGAGGAAGGATGGAGCAGCAGGAGCTAGTGGAGGAGGATGGGGAGAGAAACGTCTGAGCCTCTGTGTTTAGGTTGCAGGCCCCACAACCTGGACCCTTATATGAGTGGAAGAAGATGGATGGATGGACAGATGGATGGAAAAAAGTGTCTTTATGCTGCTTAGAATCACTAAATGCTATAGACATGTGATACTATTAGTTTAGTTGTCCTCACTCATCCACGTTTACTTTTCCGTATATTTGTTTAAGTATAATTCACATACTATACTATACTGAAGTACACTATACTATACTATACTGTGCTACACTATACTATACTATACTATATTATACTATACTGAAGTACACTATACTACAATATACTGTGCTACACTATACTATACTATACTATATTATACTATACTGAAGTACACTATACTATAATATACTATATTATACTATACTAATCTACACTATACTATACTATATTATACTATACTACACTACACTACACTACACTACACTATACCATACCGTATTATACTATACTATACTATACTGAACTATGCTATGCTCAACTATACTATACTATACTATACTATACTATACTATACTATACTATACTATACTATACTATACTATACTATGCTGAACTACACTACACACATACTATACTATACTATACTATACTGAACTACACTATACTATACTATGCTGAACTACACTATATTATACTATGCTGAACTACATTATACTATACTATGCTATAGTATATTATACTATACTATACTGCACTATACGATACTATGCTGAACTATACTACACTATACTATATTATACTATACTGAAGTACACTATACTATACTATAATATACTATATTATACTACTAATCTACACTATACTATGCTATATTATGCTGAACTACACTACACTATACTATACTATAGTATATTATACCATACTATACTGCACTACACCATACTATGCTGAACTATACTATTCTATACTATACTAAACTATACTAAACTATACTATACGATACTATACTATACTATGCTGAACTACATTATACTATACTATACTATTCTATACTATACGATACGATACTATACTATACTATACTATACTATACTATACAACACTACAATGTACTGTACTATGCTATGCTACATAGCCCCCACAACCCAGACCCTTATGAGTGGAAGAAGATGGATAGATGTAAAAAAAAAAAAAAAAAAAAAAAAAAAAGTTTCTTTATGCTGCTTAGAATCACTAAATGCTAAAGACATGCAATAGTAGTTTAGTTGTCCTTACTCATCCACATGTATACTTTTCTGTATATTTCTTTATGTGCAACTCACATACGAATCTATACTATACTACACAACACTACACTGTACTCTGCTATGCTACTCTATACTATACTTTACTATACAATCCTATACCATAATATAATATAATATAATATAATAAACTATACTATTTCATCCTTTAGAAAGTAAAGGCCTCTATGTCATGGGAAGTTACAAGTATTTTAATATTCTCTTCTGTTATATTTCTGCTGTGATCCATGAGACAAATAAAAACTGACAGGGAAACTAAAACATACTGTAACTGTGGCTCATATCGTAGGTCTTAAAGTAAATGTGACAGGGAAAGCGTAAAACTTATGTGACAGATTAATTTACTGAAACATACCATACACATGAGCCATATATGTAGTCCCCATGCAGCATATGGCTTTGACCGTTCTGCTCTGAACTACTGTGGCGAGTGTTTATTTTCTGGAGAGGATGTTTAGTCCAGCGTGTCCAAAAGAGTGTTAAAAAAGCAGTGACAGAAAACAGTCCCCCAACTGCGTCACTGGTGTGATTCCCAACATTCCTCTCAGATTATCACCAAACAAATTAGATATATTCACAGCCTCTCACATTTACACAACACACACGCAAACCTGGTAATGGATGGGCACACACATACGTAACAGCAGCAGCAGCAGCAGCACACAACATGAGTGTTTATTAATCTTCACTTATTTGACAAAAGATCTTTCTGCCAAGTGACAAAATGTTTCACTTCATGTTGCCAAATTCCTCACTGTCCAAGGTTTATGTAACAGCCGCAACAAGCTGCAAAACACTACATCACTAATCAAGCCATTATCTACCTGGCTATCCTCCAACAACAGCTGAAGGTGTGTTTAAAAAGGATCATACTGCTCTTAATCAACTCTTTTTGGTTTACATGTACAACATAACAAGAAGTACACGATGAAGGAGTCGACTTATGGCCTATTTTACGGGTCGCCTTACGTATAAGATCTGAGCACAATAAATAGTAAGTACATTAATAGCTTCAGTTGAATGAGAAGCACAGTGTAAATCATGTATTCCTAGTGATACTGAATGTGGACATAAGTTTTCAAGCAAGCAAAAACGATAGGAATCAACATAGACCACTACCAGGATATCCAATCCAATCCAACTTTATTTGTAAAGCACTTCAAAACAACCACAGTGGACCAAAGTGCTGTACAGAAAAATAAATAAAAAACAAAATAACAGAGTAAAATACAAGAATAGATTAAAAATAAATAAATAAAAATACAGAAGAATAGCTAAAACCTGAATAAAAGAATAAAATACAAGAATAGATTAAAAAAAATAAAAAGCTCTACAATTAAAAACAACAACAAATAAGAACAATAAACCAATACCAAATAAAACAACTGAATAAAAATAAAACATTCAAACATCTCACGTGGTTTCAAAAGCCAAGGAGAAAAGATGGGTTTTAAGAAGGGATTTAAAAATGGATAAAAAAAGGATAAATGAGTTAAAAGGCTGATTTTTGGTCCTGAGTAAAAGTTAAAGAAGACAGATGATTATGTGTGATTTCAAATTATCTGTAAGAGGCATAACATGGTGTAAAGTATGAGTAGAAATTATAACTAGATGGGAATGATAGAAAAGACAACATAACGCATAAGCAATGTATGATGTAACAAGACAAAAACAAGGGGTTTATTTGAGGGATTAAATGACTCTTCAATGTCAGAATATGACAATCAAAATAAAACTAATTTTAGATAACTTTTTGCTTCATATAAGAATTGAATCAAAGTAAATATTAACCCATAAGGACCCAGTGTAGCTTTTGTGGCACTTCCCAAATGAATTTTTCTCTCTATTTAACCTTTCCTAAATGATTTATCACCATTTATTATAATATTATCTTCTGAATTAGCATTTTTTCCAATTAAAATCATGTATTTTCCTATGTTTAACTAACTGATCAAGTAGATATTCATAAAAGCTCAGAGTAAAATCAGAGGTTATTATATCAAAAACAGAAAAAAATGAAGAAAAGGTGACTTGTTTAGTAAAATCTATCATTAACTGAACATAAACACAAGTGTGTCCAACCACTATACTTGTAACAAACCCCATTAGTTTTACTGGTGGATCAATGTTATGGAAGATGACGGTGTTGAAAAGATAATAAACTGCATTTTACACCATACATTTTACACAAGTATTTACATGTACTGATAGGATTTGTGGATTAACAGTTTAGCTCAGTAGATGCTTTTGATTGACGGTGGAAGTCTTGGTCTTTATGGGTTAAAGACAAAAATAAAAAATCACAACATATTATGTCACAATAAATACAGTCATTAGGGAAAGTATCATACACTGTAAAAAATGACTGTAGAATTAACACCAAGAACTTGTAAAATTGCAACATAAAAAACTGTAAGTGAAAATACAATGCAAACTTGTTTATTTGAAAAGATTTTTGTGTTAACGATTAAATCAAATATAGTTGTAGTTCTTATAGGAAGAGTATGTGAAGAAAACCAGATTTCTATGTAGAAATGATGAATTTCTATTGTTTTTAGAGAATAAAACTGTAAATTGGTTCCGTTTAAACTGCAAAGACCATAATGTTGAAATAACGGCATATTTGCTTCTTTTTTTTTTAATACAAAAGTTATTAAAAAAAAGTAAACATTTACAATTTAACATTTTAAATTTGTGAATGAATGGGTTGGTAGAGTTGGCAGAGTGGCTCGTCCAGTAACCAAAGGGTTGGTGGTTTGAATCCTGGCTCTGACTGTCCGTATGTCCATGTGTCCATGGAAGACACTGAACTTTAAATTGCTCCCAGTTGGATCTGGTGGATTTGGAAAGTGCTTTGGACACCATGAGGGTATAGAAAATGTGCTAAATAAATGCAGTCCATTTACCATTTAAATCTACATGTTTAAACTGTTAAATCTACATATTACTCCATAAATAGGTTTACAGTTGAATGTGTTTTTTACAGTATTGTTCTGGAAACCACAGCTGCCAGTTTTTTTTCTGTAAAAACAACATGATTTTTTTTTACAGTGTAATATAAAATTATGTTGATGTGACATAAAGCTTTATAATGGCTTGTCACTGTTGTTTGTCACATGGCCCTACCTCATGCTTTCTTTGAACCAAAGCTAGAAACACTGTAAGACTTCTCTCTTGTTCAGTGACTCAATTTATTAGCTCTGCCAAAGGCTTTTATCTAACTTTGCCCAGAGTTCTTTGGTAATTTCAGCTCATTCACTGTTCAGTCTCTGCTGTTTCGCCTTCAGCTTTACTTGCTTTGGAGCTAAATACCTTTTCAGTATCACTTTCATGCATTCAACTTGACTTCTACATTGGGGATGAAAAGTCCATTTTGAAGACATGGGCCTTGTACATTGGTTATGACAGGAGCTGTGGGCCACCGAGGTATATGTGAAGTCCCACTAGGGTTGAAATGACTGGGTTAGCCTGAGATGAATGAGGCGAGATGACAGACAGTTGAATGGAAGAAACATACATAACCCCACCTCACACAGATTGCTGCATCATATACAGACGCACACAAGTGCATACAAAACACTCTACTCCAGAGGTGTCAAGCTCATTTTAGTTCAGGGGCCACATTCACCTAAATTTGATCTGCAGTGGGCCGAACCAGTAAAATAATAACATAATAATATATAAATAATGTCAGCTCCAAAATTTCTCTATGTTTTAGAGCAAAAAAAGGAAATTTACATGATGAAAAGGTTTACATCTACAAACTGTCCTTTCAAAAGATGTGAATAACATGAACAAACTGAAAAAATAAGTGTAATTTTAACAATATTCTGCCTCAGTTTATAATTTACACATGTACATTACAATTTACAGATCACAGTGGATCTACAAACACACAAAACATTTAATAACAGGCAGAATATTGGTAAAACTGTATGTCTCTTAAGACATTTCAGGTTATTCGCATTTTTTGCAAAATTATACTTTGTTTTAGAGTAAATACATGAAACAATTTACATTTTACAAAGAGAAACATTTGGAGTTGTCATTATTTATATGTTATTATGCTAGTATTTGACTGGTCTGACCCACTTGAGATTGAATTGGTCTGAATGTGGAACCTGAACTAAAAGGATTGTTAATTTCTTAGTGTAATTTTTGCAATTCACAAATTCATCCCAAGGGCCGAACTGGACCCTTTGGCGGGCTGGATTTGGCCCTCGGGCCGCATGTTTGACACCTGTGCTCTACTCTATGAAAGAGAGGATAAAAAAATAAATAAAATAGTTGCATTCATCTACCTGCCTCTGCCTCGGGTAACACCCTTTGGACAAACAGCCAGCAGAGACCAGGGCAGAGATACAGGGTTTGGAGGAAGAGTAGATATGAACAACCAGATTACGAAGGCAATCTGCGCCATAAATCTACAATATTATCTTCTGCAGGCGGCAGGAGGGGGAAGCCTTGTGAGCTGGGCTGGCACTGAGAGAGTCTGTGATGTCTACATTCTCATCTCTGCTGTAGCCTCAACTTAGGATAAAAGGCTATCATTTAGGCTTTGTGATCAATCTTCAGAATTGCAATACACTTAGTGCTATAATGTCTTTTTGAGGTATAGGCAAATAGGAGAAAATAATCAGTGAAGAGGCCCTATGCGGCAGAAGGAACAGCAGCACTTATGCAGTGTACACCTCTTATGAGGTCATTTTAAGAAGAGCTCAAGAAAAAAAAAATCAATTTAACAGTGATTTGCCTCATTCAGCAGCTACTGAACGGTATTCTTCGGCCTGAATGGAAATCATTCTCACAGAAGTGTACACATGCAGCTGTTTGTGCCTGTGCTACTGCAGTGTATTGACATGGAACATCTGTGTACTTTGTGCATCTACAGAGATATTGTACATTCAGGGACATGCATCTGTGTGTTTTTGCTATGTGTAAGTGTGGTGACGTACACACTCAGGGCGTCTCTTGACACCTGGGTGGTTTAGAAAGCTGTGGCGCAGTGTGAATCATGATAACTGAGGCAGATACTTTAGAAAAGAAAAGGAGCACCTGATGTGGAGTAAGGGGGAAAGAAAAGGGAAAAAGAAGAAGAAGAAAAAAAAAAGCAGATCAGTTGAGAAGAATGTAATTAGCCCTAGCTTGGAGATTTGTTTGAGCCAGGCAATTACCCCTCTAATCATCAGGTAGTTGGAAAGAGGAGGAGATGGGGAGAAAAGGGAGGAAGGAGGGGGTAGAACGATCAAGGGGAGAAAACGAGGGTTAATCACTGGTCGTTTCGGCTGTAAACCACAGGAAAAAGCATAAAAAATAAAGCAAAAAACATGTGAAGCCAAATCTGGACAAACTACTTCTTTAAATCAACAACGATTTATATATTTATGTTATATTCTATTATAGTTTATTCTTCGTACCTCTTATTTATTTTTGTTCTATTTTTCCCCCTCTTCATTAATAACAAGGTGAGAAATCTCAATTCTCTGTATGTCCTATGCATCTAGTGAACTGACAATAAAAAAAAAATCTTTGAATTGAAATCTTTTCTGTTGCAGTCAATTGTATTACTGATGATATGTGAACAAAATAATACAAGTCCGAAACTATGAGCTTTAGCTGGACTGTCGTCTTTCTAAACTGTAGCAGACCTAAAAAAAAAAAAAAAAAGAATGTTGAATACCATCAAATCTGCAATAACAAAGCTGAAGGCATACTGAAGACTGGACATGGAGATGATATATTAACCCATAAAGACCCAGTGCTACTTTTGTGGTAGTTCTCAAAAGAATTTTGCTTTCTATTTAACCTTTCTTAAGTGATTTATCAACAATTATTACAATATTATCCTCTGTATTTTCATTTTTTCAGTGAAAACCAGATATTTTCCCATATTTAATTTACTGATCATGTTCATGTCTACAAAAGCTCAGATTAAAGTTGAGGGTTATTACATCAGAAACACAGAAAACTGAAGAAAAAGTAACTTTATCAGCAAAGATATCAATAACTGTACAAAAAAACAAGCATATCCAACCACTGTCATTTATCAAACTACATGAGTTTTACTGGTGAATCAATACTGCAGAAGATGACAGTATTTCCACATTCATTGCGAAGAACCTGAACGTCCAAATGTGTCATTTCTGATGACTATGAAAAGATGAGAAACTGTATTTTCCATGAATTATTTCAATGTATTGATAGGATTAGTGCTTCAAAAGTTATGAAACATTTTAGAACAATGGATGATTTTGGTTGCGAGTGGCTATTTGGGTCTTTGAGGGTTAAAATCGACAACATATTATAAAGAAATTAGCAAAACAGCCCCCTGGAGAAATAACCTTGTGAGATAAGATATTACCCCAAATTCCTGTGCTGTAGCAGTTGCTTGCAAACAAAGAAAAAATAACTTTCAGCTGTTGGAGCAACTGCATGTGAGATTTGCAATAAAAGTGAAGGTATAAAATTAATAAACGATGCTCCCCTGAGTGATCTTGAAGTGCCTCTAATTGCATTTTTAAGTGATTAACAGCCCGTATCATCACCAAGTACCTCATCTTTACTGCGGATGTAATTTCTGCTCCTCGACTCTAAAGAGACAACAGTTTATTTTTTTTTAATTAAAAGTGACTGTATTTGTTGCAGTAGTTAACTGATCTGCACGCGAAACCAATAAAAGTATAACACCGCTGCTTCAAATGAATCATCGTCAGTAAATAGCCCGATAGCTGTGGTGACTGACAAATGGTCCCGAAACAGAACGAGAGGCACAGTGGAGCTCAGATAATGGCATCTAATGGGCTGTTCTTGATAGTCAGCCAATGCCTGAATCTGCTCCCTGATTACTGACATTAACCAAAGAGTTCAATTTTCCCTTGTGACTCTCAGCCTGACGATATCTGCCCTCCTCTCTTACTGCTCTTACTCTTTTTTTTTTTTTTTCCTCCTCAGTCAATGTGGTGGATTGTTTCATTCACTGTTCCCTGTGCTGGTATTTTTATGCAAATGCAATTTTGTAAATTGAAATTACCGTCCTTTCCAAGAATACAGAAATCAGCATATAAAGTACTCCCCACTGACCTGCCTTCATGCTTTTATGTTGGTTGTTTATAATACATCAACATTAGCAGCAAAACCTCTGAAAACCTGACGTTACTGGTTTCACACTGCAGTCTTTCAGGTTAACGTCTCTGCAGATTTTTTTATACAACTGAGGAATTATATTATTATTAAATTCCCTGTATTAACTGCCACTGTTAATGGTCAATAGTATTTTATTATTCATTAGAAAAATATGTGAAGATGTCATGTTTTCCTGCAAATCAATTCCTTCAAACAAGGCTAGAGATGTGAGTCATGCAGTTGGTTTGACTTCTATGA
Source organism: Sphaeramia orbicularis (assembly GCF_902148855.1). Taxonomy (NCBI): domain Eukaryota; kingdom Metazoa; phylum Chordata; class Actinopteri; order Kurtiformes; family Apogonidae; genus Sphaeramia; species Sphaeramia orbicularis. Next base: position 30,216,840 of record NC_043973.1, read on the forward strand.
GGCGCCTTAGATTCCTTCAGACATGTGTTACCCTGAGAATATTCAAAACCCAAGTAATTAAGGGCACTACACTACAATGCCGAAGTGCATAGCTCCTTCAAGGCCACTTTTATATTTGCTGTGGCACTTTAATAGTCAACAGTCAAAAAATTTAAGAGACATCCAACTTGCAAAGTATGTTTTTATGATACAGACATGTCCGTATAAACATTTGAGCAAACTTGCCCACAATATCTGACGCTATGTTACCAAGGCAACCAATCTCGACATGAATACATCCGACTGACTGAGAGGGAAGGTAATATCCAACAATTTTTTTCAAAGATAGTGTGGTGACGATGACGTACCGGCAGAAATCACAAACATTTTGTCTTCTTTCTTAACCCTTTCATGCATGAATTATGAGAACCTTAATCAAGATTTTTTTGCCTGAGTGTTTTTATTCCTATTTAGGCATGAAAAAAACAATGCAATTGAGCTTTTTTATGAATCTATTTTTCACAGAGTTGCAAAAATGTCCACTCAGCTGGACAGCATGCGTTTGATTTTTGAAACATAGAAACATATTTAAAACCCATCATCATAAAGTGATATACTGTGAGAAAACTATGAAATATATATATATTTTTTTTTAAAGCAGATACAGGGTGGGGAAGCAAAATTTACAATATTTTGAGGCAGGGATTGAAAGACAGTGTATGACCAATTAGTTTATTGAAAGTCATGAGAATTTATTTGCCACAAGAAAATTTACATAATAGAAAATGTTTTTATTCTATGTGTCCTCCTTCTTTCTCAATAACTGCCTTCACACGCTTCCTGAAACTTGCGCAAGTGTTCCTCAGATATTCGGGTGACAACTTCTCCCATCCTTCTTTAATAGTATCTTTAAGAAAGTCGACATTGCTGTGTGATGTTCTATTGGTAGCATGTTCTAAAACACCCCAAATAGCATAATCCAGAGGGTTTAGATCTGGGCTAGAAGGCGGCCATAAACATGATTCCCAAAAATTGCTAAAGTTGGATTTGTTGCTGTTGTCAACAAGTGTTTTGGTGTTCTTGTGTAAGATTTTAACTTCAAATCACATTTTACTGCATTTCTAATGGTCTTGTTGTCTACCTCAAGTTCAATTGCCATTTTTCTCATGGATTTGGTTGGATCCTTTAGGATTTTGGATTTGAGAGCTTTAATAAAAGCTTTGGTACGTTTTTTGTTGCTTCCTCCACTTCCAGACTTTCTCGTAATAGTTTTGCTCATAGTCATTCTCTTCTTTCCATTATAAACAGTCTTTATGGACACTCCAACTATTTTTGAAATCTCCTTTGGTGTGACGAGTGCATTCAGCAAATCACACACTCTTGGACATTTGCTTTCCTGATTACCCATATGGGCAAAAGTTTCTGAAAAGGTATGGATAATAGTGTTAGGTATGATTATGACATCAATATATGTTTGGTTTCAAAACAATTGATGTAGTGCCTGCTGAGAAAAAACAACTAAATGTTCATTGTAAATTTTGCTTCCCTACCCTGTAATCTCATGTTTTCACACATATTATCATATTCTAATACTAGTTATGGAGATAATACAAAAAAAAAAAAAAAAACAAAACCTTTTTGTTATAGAAAATTAGCAGTTGATTTCCACTCAAACATGTTAGTGCAGACCAGGATTATCAAGAACAGCAAAGTTACAGTCATGGTCTGAATGTCAGTGTAGATGATGCATGAATGTCCACTGTGTTGGTTGATATCCTCCTGAGACCCAGGAAAGTGAACATTTTTAACTTTTTTCTTTTTTTTTTTTTTTTTTTTACATTAAACAGTCATCTTGATTGGAAACTGCATAATGCAACAGTTTTTTCAGATACATTTTAAAAATTATTTTCATTTATTTATTTTTTAATGGAATGTCCTTCATAATGACCACCATTTTTTTTAGTGAAACTGTCAAACTTTTGTCCCCCACAGAGGACAAAAATGCATTGCTGGGTCTCAGAAGGACATGGAACTAAAACAACTAAACTTATGAATATACAAGAGAACAGCTGGAGAATAGGTGTCCACTGGAGTGACCACTATGCATGAAAGGGTTAAGCTCAGTTTTAAATTGAACACTGGGTAAAGCAGCATCTCATTCACATCTTATGCTTGCAAAGATGGAAGGATCTTCTTAAGTCTAATTACAGTGTCACAGCTTCACTGACAAAGTTATAACTGGAGTATGAGCTGAACAACGAGCATAATTAAGGCAAAACAGCGAAGTGTGCCGAATATTTTCAGTTGTGTCATCCAGAAATGGGGCTTGATATCAATTTGATCACCAAAAATCCTCATTATACTATATAGTTCATTTCAGCTATTTTGTCTTTTGTGTCTTTGCTGTATTAAAAGCATTGTTATTATGGAAGAAATACAATGAAAATGGTTGGCTACATTACTCATCATGTCTGTCCAGGTCAAACTGGTCACTGTATGTGGATGATTGTCATAAATGAACCTATAATTTGACATTATGTGTAAATATAAGTATGTAAATACTCAGTTTACTCATGATAATGAGGTTTTAGTCACCTTGAATTGTTGATAGTGATGTTTTTGTAGATATTCTGACACATGGTATGTGGTTGCATGTAGGCTAAGAGGACATCTCTGACTCAAACTAACATTTTGTGATAGGAATGCAGAATTAGTCTGACTTGCTTTTCCATGCAGTTTTGTAGAAACTCTAAACCAGGGGTGTCAATCTCATTTTAGTTCAGGGGCCACATTCAGCTAAATTTGATCTGCAGTGGGCCGAACCAGTAAAATAATAACATAATAATATATAAATAATGTCAACTCCAAACTTTTCTCAATGTTTAAGAGTGAAAAAAGTCAATTTACATTATGAGAAGGTTTACATCTACAAACTGTCCTTTCAAACAATGTGAGTAACATGAACAAACTGAAAAAAAAGTGTAAATTTTAACAATATTCTGCCTCAGTTTATCATTTAAACATTTACATTACAATATAAAAATACACAAAACATTTAATAACAGGCAGAATCTTGTTAAAATTGTACTTACTTCCCTTAAGACATTTCAGGTTGTTCATATTTCTTTAGGTTATTTAAATTTTTTGCAAAATTATACTTTTTTTAGTGTAAATACATGAAAATATTTACATTTACAAAGAGAAAAATTTGGAGTTGTCATTATTTATATGTTATTATGATCGTATTTTACTGGTCCCGCCCACTTGAGATTGAATTGGTCTCAATGTGGAACCTGAACTAAAAGGATTGTTAATATCTTAGTGTAATTTTTGCATTCAGAAATTCATCCCAGAGGCTGAACTGGACCCTTTGGCAGGCCGGATTTGGCCCCCGGGCCGCATGTTTGACACCTGTGCTCTAAACTGTTCATTCCCAAGTTGTTTTTATAATATTGTCACTGAACATTCAAAATTACCCTTAAAAGTAAAGGGGATTCCACTTTTAACTACAGCTCTGAATGGACTGTATTCATCAATGTGTTTTTTTTTTTTCATAGGAAAGTGAGACATGAAGTAAAGTTGCTGTAAAATGAGGGATTAAGTGTGAATTACCACCATATTATGTAACCAGCCCCTACCTGTTTACTAGGCAGTGGGACGTTGTGCTCCTACCAAAGCAGAGACCAAACCTACACCCTAGGGATATTTACAAAACACAGACTAAGTGTCTAAAGGCTACAGCTAAAGTACCAGAGCAGGGTCTAAATGCCTGAGCAGCCTGAGTCATTACCACCACTGAAAACATACTGTATCCTGCTTCCAGGGCTGCAATCTGAACAAACACAGCAGCCCTGGGAAAGAGACAGGGGACATAGAAACTCTTGCGTAAACACACATACAGCGACCAGCACTCTCAACAGACTTGGCAACTGTGAAGACTACATGAGGCCATTTGAGACTGGAGGCTTGCCTGGATCAGATGGCAAAACACTTAAAGCTTTTAAAAGCTGGGCAACAAGGAATGACCACTGTAGCATATTTACAGGCTTAAGTAAAAGCCTGTTTCACTGAGTGTGCCATCCAGCTGTCAGTCAGGGTATACAAAAGGCAAACACAAACCTTCTACTTAGTGCTTTGTTAGTGAGTAATTATTGTAAGTGGCTGCTCTTCGGTCATCACCGCCTGTTTTGTAAGAGAAAAAGGTGCTTTCACTTCTTCTGAGGACACTCAATATTTTGGATTCTGCATATTGTATTACAGAGTGCAACACTGAACAGCCATCTGATCAAAAATAATCTTAAAAAAAAAGCCTCCCAATACACAAAAACACGCCCACACAAAAGATATTTCCTTTCTTTTAAACCTCCTTTCAAAGCAAACACGCTCCTCTCTCCCATCTCTCCACCCCCCCTCTGTGAGGAGGGCTATCTCTCCCTCCATCTGCGTGTGTGAGGGGTTGTCCTGGTGTGTCAGTAATGACAATGTCCCAGTGTTCCTCTCTGCCAATTAGCCCGACCGTAATTACACAGACACATATGGAGCTGTCAATCACCGTGCTCCTCCACGCAGAAACCCTCCTACCCAGCAGAGAGAGAGCGAGAGACACAGAGAGACAGGGAGCGAGAATGAGGGTCTCCAACAGCTACCTCCATACCGTTCCCAATGTCGACCGCACACTGCGCCAATAAGTAGCATGAGGAGCATTTCGTTCAATTACTCCGACTGTGCGGCAATCCCACAGTTCACATGAAAATGCCACAAAGCTGAATTGGAGTGATACTTAAGTAGCCCTGTTTTTGCTTTAGACCTCATTTAGGGAGTCGTTGCAATTTCCTTTTTACGGCATTAACACAACATGTGCTGATGCACTCTCCAGATTGTAGCCAGGCAAGTTGTTGATTTAATTATCTGTAGAAACAGATGCAAAGTGGGGGGGGCGCATTGTCTTCATATGACACACTACGATATGAAGAAAAAATAGGACCAGGGGTCCAACAGCATATTTAAAGACATTAATTGACATTCGTTTGACCTTTCAAGGTCACTCAAGGTCAAAGGTCATAGCACCAAATGACAGGCCATTTGTGGCTTCCTATCTATTACCAGTAGTACTTATATCAATATCTTCAACTGAAGTTATAGCACTTTGAAATTTTTAGCCATTATAACCAATGGGGATTTTAAAAAAATTAAAAATTCATAAAAAAAAAAAAAGTGTAGACCTTGCCCCAAGGAACCTGTGCTATGAATTTCAATTGATTCTGGCTGGCGGTTTTGGAGAAAAACTTTATAGAAATTTGGACATAGATGATCTTGGGTTTGACCTTTCAAGGTCAGTCAAGGTCAAAGGTCATGGCACCAAATGAAAGCCCATGTGACTTCCTATCTATTGCCAATAGTAATTATATCAATATCATCAACTGTTTTCAAGTTATAGCACTTTGAAATGTGTCCCATTATAAACCAGCAGGGATATTAAAACATTAATTAACAATTCAAAAATCAATATTTATCAATTATTTGAACAAAGTTGGTAGACCTTACCCCAAAGATATTCTACAACAAATATCAAGTCATTTTGACTGACAGTTTTGGAGTAAGATTCTTGAAAAATTGTTTACAAACACACAGACGGACGACAACAGTCCATCGGACCTTCGGGCTATTGGATTAAAAATTCAGTTGTGGAAAAACTGAAGCAATCCACAAACTAAATTTGGGTCAATATTGACCAAATTTGTTTTAATGTAAATATTTTTCCCTCTTCTGAACAAACATGCTTTGGACTGAATCCTAAACAATGCAAGGCAGCTGGAAATGTAGTAAAACACTGACAAGATTTGTGCATACTCATAAACTTATATGAAGCTTGTGACACAGTCAGTTTTGTGCTAAAAGCTGATTGTTGACTTTAGGTAACACTATTATAAAGCTAACACAAGCACAATGCACTGACTTCTATGCTAAACTCTGGCTGGATTTGGGTCCAATTTTCTGTGAAAATCCTTACACTCCTTATGAATTCTTCAGCATCTATCTAGTCCTTCTCTCTGCCTCTTCAAAACTCTACAACTCTATACTGTTCTGAACTGCAGTCAGCTGGCATAGAAACTCACTAGTTCTGAGGTTAACACAGACTCCAAGAATACCTTCACATAACGAAACATAAGGTAACATAATGCAACATAACACAACAATAATTAATTAATATATTATCTCATTATGAGTGGTCACTCTTGAACGAGAGAAAAAATGATAAGTTCCGCTTGTGTGTCATTTGGTATAAAATCTGTCTGCAGTGCTGAAATAATTCCTCTTCTTATATATATATATAAATATATGCCAGAGAACACAACGTTTCTGATACGACAAATGAATGTAGATTGGAAACGAGGCAAACAATTTAGCAAATGTACATACTTATCAAGTCTGACTGACATCAAACTCAGTTATTAACACACACATTTCTGGCTGGTTTTATTCCCAAATGAGACAACACGAGGGTCAGTTTTTGTTTTTTGCAGATGTGACTCAACATTTCACAGCTTTTAAATTCTAAAACTATTAAATAAATTTTCTGCACTGCAACAAGACAATCACATGGGAATGGGAAGAATAATGAAGGACTCTAATGACATGTTTCAGATCAATACAAAAACATCTCTAACAAATGATACCTAATTCTACATTACACACTCATCCAGAGGCATTAATTAATCCCTGCTTTCACACTTGTAAATAAATGCATTTAAGTTCCACTTAATCGAGGGCTTGATTTCCCTTGAGCATCCCCAAGAGAACTAAACGAATGAAAGTTTTATAATGAAGAAGACACCACGGCACTTGAGCTATCCGTCATGCTTTCAAGTTGCTTAAATTGACTATGGCTCCAAAACAACAGCGTCACCGTAATTTCTTTTTGAGAGGGCACCAATTTTCCAGTAACGGTGCTGCTTTGACATTTGAGTCAACGTAAGTGAGAGATAAAGACAAAAAAAGTCTTGCATACAATAGCAATAGGTGGGGTTTGTGTGTTGGACAGGTAATACTGTGCTCGTAGAGGAGTAGGAGGGAAAAATAATGATAAAAATCATAGTAATAGTACAACAACTTTTATTCTGAGCTGTGGACTGTAAAGCACTTTGTAACACTGGTGATGAATAACGGTCATAAAAATAATAATACAGACAGAAAAAATTTTGGTGTGAAAATAGAGTGAGAAATGTTTAGAGTGAAAAACTGGAGGGGAAGGAGAAATATTTAGTGGATGAATGGAAATGAGCGAGGTCCGGAGTCCCAGCGGAGAGTCTTACCTCTGGGACGTCTTCTTGTACTTCCGCCTGCCAGAGAAAACAAATGTAATCACAGTGAGGTATTGATTGAAATGGCAGTCTTGTACAATAGTGCTGATTTTTTTGTCAGACTCGTCACACACACTCACACACTTGGGCAAAACACTATTTGTTAACAGTAAAAGCCTACACACCTGTGATATGACTTAAGGTTTTCATGAGACAGGAAAAATAAAAGACAGAATAAACAGAGAGAGGAGTAAAAAGAAAAACAAGCAGCATTTATTATATGCTTTCAGGCTTGTATAAAGGAAAATACTAGTTATGTAGGCAGTGCATATGGTAGTATTGGTTGACTGGATATTGTGATCTCAGACTAAAGTTTTGGCAAAAAAAAAAGTAATCTCTGAGCGTTCTGGGTCAAAACCGCTGATACTGCTCAAATAACAACTTACTTGCTGTGAATGCAGTCAGTGGTAAAAAGGCGAATTGAAACACCCAACGGCTGCTAGCAACATTGACAAGAACAGAATCACCTGCAATTCAGTGTCAACACTGAATTAAGAACTTATGGTCAGGGGCAAAGTCTTGTTTTCTACCGGAAAGGTTAATGTAAAAGGAGACGCAAAGTGATGATCCACTTGGAGGGAATATGGTTGGAATATTGTTTCTAAAAGTCTCTGTTTTGTCTGTTTACATTACAGTGCAACCTCAGAGTTGCTAATAATGCTAAAACAGTGTCACATATTTTATTTTTTATAAGTCTCCATTTTCACTGGGAATGTAGAGAGGACACTTAGGTGTAAATGCAGTAAAAGTTATGCATTTTAATTGAACTACTTTAGCCCAAAAAATTATATTAATATTTATCTACTATAAAAATATAATAAATCAGGACAATGAATTTTTTTTTCAACTTTTGCTCAGTTTTGACCCTAATGTTAATAAAAAATACATCAAAAGTGTATTTTAGTGCAAACTTTAATGTTCAAACATGATTTTTAATCTTTGTGGGGTGAAATATACTCTATTAAAAATCTCTGACACGAACAATTAATTTTATGCATATCACTGTCAATCCAGCCGAAAAAAAAAAAAGAGTTGGGGATAAAAAAATTCCAATTTCTCTTTTAGTTTGTTACAGTTTACTCAGGCATAGTAATAGATACAATATTTTAGACAATGGGAATAGATTCTGTGAGGTCTCTAAATGTCCATAGACACCAAGAACATCCATATGAACCTTATTATTGTGAAGTAATTCTTCATTTACTTTGGGTATGTCTTTTTAGGCGTTTTTCCCCTGAAAATATGGTCAGGGTTTAACAGGTTAATGAAGACAAATTCCAAAAATAATCCCTTTTCCACCACAGGAACTTTACCAGGAATTTTAACTTTACCCAGGATTTTGAAAAATCTCGGTGCATTTTCACCAAAATTATCAGGGTAAAAATCTTTTAAGATAGTATGTGGACTATCTAGTAAACTTGTTTATTCGATTTCTATATTATTCCCTTTGTTTATGTTTTGATTGGAAAATGGAGCAAAAGAAGAGAAACTACAAGAAGTGAATGAACGATAAGGTTTATTTGCCGAATATGCTTGTATTCATCTCGCTCCTATAAATCGCAATAATCTGCCTGTCCATCTGAATACGCTCCAGATAATAAACCTATGTATTGAAACAAATGTGCTCAAAAGAAATTTAGTGGGACTTCAAATCGGTGACTCAACGCAACCAAGTTTGATTTGAATAAATTTCCAGGAACTTTTAGGTGGAAACACAAACCACTCAGACTCCCAGGAAGTGTTTTACCCAGGTAAATGAATTCCTGGTAGTAAAAGTTCCTGGGAATGTTGGTGGCAAAAGGGGCTAATGTAAGGACAGAATCCTGTATCTTTGACCCTCATTAGAGTATATTAAACTGAGAGTAAGAAGACCAGCTCCATGTGGAATAAGTATGAAACTGATTGAATGTAAATATGGTATGATATATAAAATGTGAAAGTGGTCTTTTTAAGGAATTATGAACAAATAAACCTGTCTGGAGATGAGTCATTTGGGGACAAAGAAAGAATGAGAGTGATGTTTTTGATGTACACAACCTGTTATTACTATTAGCTTAAGTTATCTTACAATCATTTATATAAACCAGAGGTGTCAAACATGTGGCCCAGGGGCCAAATCCGGCCCGCCAAAGGGTCCAGTCTGGCCCCTGGGATGAATTTGTGAAATGTAAAAATTACACTTAAGATATTAATCATTTTAGTTCAGGTTCCACATACAGTCCAATTTAATCTCCAGTGGGTCGGATCAGTAAAATACTATCATAATAACCTATAAATACTCACAACTCCACATTTTCCTCTTTGTAAATGTAATCATTTTCATGTCATTTTACTGTATTTACACTAAATCAAACTATCATTTCACAAAAATGCGAAAACCCCAAAACAAATATGAACATTTCGAAATGTCTGAAGTGCAAGTTTACTAATATTCTGCCTGTTATTGAATGTTTTGTGTATTTGTAGATCCACTGTGATCTTTATGTTGTAATTTACATGTGTAAATGATAAACTGAGAGTGAATATTGTTAAAATTGCTCTTAGTTTTCTTAAGAAATTTCAGTTTTTTTCATGTTATTCACATTGTTTTAAAGGATAGTTGGTAGATGTAAACATTTTCATCACATAATTTGACTTTTTCACTCTAACACGTAGAGGAAAGTTTGGAGTTGACATTATTTATATATTATTATGTTATTATTTTACTGGTCCGGCCCACTTCAGATCAAATTTGGCTTAATGTGACCCCTGAACTTAAATGAGTTTGACACCCCTGATATAAACCATTGTATAATATAATATAAAGGCTATCTCAGTGTTGATCATGTGAGGATTGTTGCCTTGTGTAACAAAATTGCAGAACAACATGGATTTGTGTAGAATAAACATTAATTATGGGGATTTTTTTTATTACTAGTTTAGAAAAGGAGTTAAAAATGCCTGATTTAAGACTGAAAAATGTTTACTTATGGGAGATTATGGGAAGAAAAAGAGGGTTGGTACCATTATGGGAAAGTTATTGACAGGAAATCTAATAAACTACTGGTTGTGCACTCACACACTGATTTAAAATGAGAATGCATTTCATTACGCCTCGCTTAAATCCCTCATCTGCATAAGTAGTTTTAAGCATTGCAAAAACACAACTATACAAACACACACCACTCCAACACCTGACATCCACATCTACAGAACTACTACTACACACATATATGCATAATGTTACCTACACAGTCACAGTTAAACATATTCACTATCACTTACCCTAACATTTGGCCTAAAATACTCCCACACCTTCACGAAGAGATAGCAGCATGGCTCTAAAAGCTGAAACACTCTCTCACATACTTAAGGCACTTGCAATTTCAAAGTGGAGGGAAGGATGGACCCACTGCCACTGGACTACAGACACAGATTTATATTCCGGTCAGGCAGAATTCACAGCACTTAGATGATTTGTTTCTCAATCAGTCTTCGTATCAATCTTTCTTAGTGTAAAAAAATCTCAGTTAAGAGTTTCCTTAAGATAAGGGTAAAAAAGTCTTAAGATTAAATCAATCATCCAGGATGCACTGAGTGACTGGAATTAAACAGTGGCAAATGCAACAATGTGAGGTAGTTGTCTGAAGTTAAGGACTTAAAGAAAGAAAATCACCAATGAAGCAGTGCAAGACAAACAAAAGAGAAGTAAGGATGTGGAAAGAATTATGAGACAGATGCAGATGACAAAACAAAATCAGTGTAAACAAGCATAAACAACATAGTGGAATTCAGCAGGTCATACAGAACCACACTGTAAAAAATGACTGTAGAATTAACACCAAAAAGTTGTAAAATTGCAACATAAAAAAACTGTAAGTGACAATACAATGCAAAGTTGTTTATTTGAAAACATTTTTGTGTTAACGATTAAATCAAATATAGCTGTAGTTTTTACAGGAAGAGTATGTGAACAAAACCAGATTTGGATGTAGAAATGATGTGTTTCTATTGTTTTTAGAAAATAAAACTAAATTGAAAAACAATGTGGTGCCGTTTAAATTGCAAAGACCATAATGTTGAAATAACGGCATATTTGCTTTTTTTTTTTTTTTTAATGAAAAAGTTATGTAAAAAAGTAAACATTTAACAATTTAACATTTTAAACTTGTAAATTAATGGGTTGGTAGAGTTGGTAGAGCGGCTCGTCCAATAACCAAAGGGTTGGTGGTTCGAATCCTGGCTCTGACTGTCCATATGTCCAAGTGTCCATGGAAGACACTGAACCCTAAATTGTTCCCAGTTGGACCTGGTGGTTTTGGAAAGTGCTTTGGACACCATGAAGGTGGAGAAAATGTGCTAAATAAGTGCAGTCCATTTACTATTTAAATCTACATGTTTAAACTGTTAAATCTACATGTTTAAAATGTTAAATCTACATGTTTAAAATGTGAAATCTACATGTTACTCCGTAAATGTTTACAGTTGGATGTGTTTTTTACAGTATTGTTCTGGAAACCACAGCTGCCAGGTTTTATCCATAAAAACAACAGGATTTTTTTTTTTTTTATAGTGCAGAGGTATTGATAATTTCTATGCTCCTTGCCTTTGGTCCTGTTCTGGATCCCATGCCTCTTTTTCTAATTAGGGCTTTAATGTAATGTCCTCTGTATAATGAGAATGTGGGTTGAAACGGGTCATGGATATGTCAAGAATTTGTATAATTATAAATGCCACAGTGATTTTTTTTTTAAAGCAAACCCTGACCATATACAAGTACATTCTTGGTGCGTTCTTGGATGTTCTTTAATTACATGACTCACAATGTTATTTTCATTTTCGTTACTGTGTACTTCAGGGTACAGATACTGTTCTAAAGAGGCGATCCAGCCGTCTTCATCCTCTTTGGACCGAATCTAAGTCGCCCTTCATTGAAGCTGCTCTCTGTGATGAACTGTTGATCAAGTGATTAAATAATTCATTGATTTCCATTAATCAGTGGGTCGCGGCGAGGTTGGTCTGTCAGATGATCTAATTTATTAATGGGAATCTATTGGTATCCATTCACCAATGCAAAAACATAAGGGTCAATTTGTCAAAAGGAGGTAATAAATTACAACACACTCTTCACGCCTTGATCAGCGGCTGTCACCAGTACTTGACTGCGTTATTGAAGGTTGAGTAGAGGAAGCCGCTCTCTCTCGGCTATCCATGGATGATTGGTGTACACTGCGGAGTACACAGTGTCACAGAGACTGCTGTGATAGCCATCCAGCACATACACACACACACACACACACACATATCATACAGCTGCCAAACAAATCTCCCAAGGATAAGCTGCCTGCACATACAGTAAATGTCAAAGAGCTGCCGTACACATGCTCATACACACATCCAATCTATATCATTCACTCGTGCACATGCACACGGGCAACCTTTCCCTGTCACATGCACATAGATAAACTTCATGCTGTCAATCCCTCCCCATTAAACGTGCAGCATACACTGTGTAAGGCATCAACATCTGTGGGGGCTGCCTGTCAGTTGGAGCTCCCTCTCTTCAGACAGAAGCTCTTTGTGAGATTAAAGGCTAATGTGATCTCTGACACGCAACAGGAGCCCTTAGAGCAGCCGGCAGACTGCAGCGTAGCCGTGATGAAAAAAGGCCCAGCCCCCGTTACATTCATCTGACTCACTATCCATCAAATATCCAAAAAGACAGATGGTTATGATAGGGAATTTATGACGGTCACCAAAATGGAACAGACAATGAAGTCATCCGAGGAAACTGAATGCGGCAGAGGATGATGATGATCATGATGATGATGATGGGGGACCCGTATCAGGGTTTTGACACGGGCACATGCAGAAAGAAAAAAAACAAAACAAAAAACAAAAACAATGACTAATCATAGAACAATAGCAATACTGTGGTGTGAAAAGGAGAGGAGAGGGGAGGTACTATTAAAGGAAGCAGGCTGATAGATGAATTGCAGCCCCATGGATGGCTCTTTCACTCAGTTGTCACAGGAGGAAACGGAACATTATTCCCCTCCAGTTGTAACATTAAAGGGCCAATTTGTAATATTTCTGGTTTAAAACAACCAAAAATGACCGAAAACTCTTAACAGAGTGTGAATACATAACAGTTTTATGTCAAAACCATCATTTTATAGGATTGTAAATAGGGCTAGTATCCACTATGTTGTACCTAAAGAGATGCAGTGAGTTACCACAGCATCCAGTGTTCCCTCAGTTCAATAGAAAAGGACAAAGATGAAGTAGCACTGTAGCAAGGACATGTTCCAACCTTCAACCTTTAGTTAAATCACATGGAAGGGCAGGAAGAAGATAAGTCCATTTAACAGTAATAGCAAAAGCAAAAATGGCTGAAGCTGTTTCCAGGCAGCCATTGTCAATCTATCCCACAAAATCATAAAAAAAAAAAAAAAAAAAAAAAATTGATGAAAACAAACCAACCCAACCAACAGGCAAAAAGAGATTTAACAATGGTGCCACTTTCCACTGCTAGAGACAGCTCTGACAAGTAAAGACTGTTTATAATGAATTATGGTTGTTGCACAGCTCAGTAACAGGGGTGTCAAACTCATTTTAGTTCAGGGGCCACATTAAGCCAAATTTGATCTGAAGTGGGCCAGATCAGTGAAAATAATAACATAATAACATATCAATAACGTCAACTCCAAACCTTCCACTATGTTTTAGAGCAAAAAAAAGGAAAATTATGCAATGAAAATGTTTACATTTACCAACTATCCTTTAAAACAATGTGTATAACATGAACTGAAATCTCTAAAGAAAACTAAGTGCAATTTTAACAATATTCTGTGTCAGTTTATCATTTACACATGTAAATTACAACATACAGATCACAGTGGATCTACAAATACACAAAAAATTTAATATCAGGCAGAATATTGTTAAAATTACACTTTAGACATTTCAAAATGTTCATATTTGTTGAGGTTGTTTGTGTTTTTGTGAAAAGTTAGTTTGTTTTAGTGTAAATACAATAAAATGACATGCAAATGTTTACATTTACATAGGTTATTATGATAATATTTTACTGATCCGACCCACTGCAGATTAAATTGGTCTGCTTGTGGTCCCTGAACTAAAATGATTAATTTCTTCAGTGAAATTTTTGCATTTCACAAATTAATCCCAGGGGCCAGACTGGACCCTTTGGCGGGTCAGATTTGGCCCCCGGGCCGCATGTTTGACACCTGTGTTTTAAACAGTTAAGCTTATTGTATAGTTTATATCTTATAATAGTCATTATTTGCACAACATTACTGATAGCATTAGCATACAGTCGCGGAAAATATTATTAGACCACCCTTGTTTTCTTCAATTTCTTGTTCATTTTAATGCCCGGTACAACTAAAGGTACATTTATTTGGACAAATATAATGATAACAACAAAAATAGCTCATAAGAGTTTAATTTCAGAGCTGATATCTAGACATTTTCCATGGTTTTCTTGATAATAACTAAAATTCTTGCATCAATATCTATGGCATTGTACTGACAAAAACAGTGCTTTTAGGCATTCTATGTTCTTTTCTGTCTGTTTTAGTCACATGATACACACAGGAGTTAGTATTTGATTGCATAACCATTGTTTCTGATGACTTTTGATGGTCTAATATTTTTTTCCGTGACTGTATGTGCTAGGTTATCTGATCATTTCCGTCAAATCAAGGCAATTTTATGTAATAAACAAGCCACGTGGACTGATACTGTTTAGAGAATTCAATACAGATCTTAAGTGGAGCTTGTGGCAGTACCAGTAGGTGCTTATATTTGGTTTTGGTGTTGCTCTGTCTTTGCTACTATTGGCTTTATAAAAACTACATGGGAAGACTAAAAGAGAGCAGTGTTATTTTTCCCAAATCTCAGAGTTCCAGCAGTTTGGCAGTGGACGCTAGCATCATGACTCTGTGGTAAAATACTGCCCCCCTCTGTTGATAGCAGGAGTTCATTTCTGAATCTCAATCTCACAAACTGGCCCTTTAATTTTTTTTAATATTTTTTTTTTTTATGCATAACCCTGCTAACAGCATTTCTCTCTTCTCTCCCTGCTGAGACGGAATGACAAGAGCTGAAAATGAGATAATTCCCATTTCATCTCGCGACCAGAGTGTGTGGGGCTGTCGTCTCAGAGTGAGAGGTCACAGAGGTGTTGATTGGATGGTGAATGTGAGAAGCTAATATTGTACTACTGGAATTTTCAACAAGTATCTTCCTGAAAATAGTGGGAGAAAAATGAGGTATGAAAAATGAAAAGAGTGAGAGAGAAATGGGAGCTCAAGAAGGGTTTTGGATTATTTAAAAGCGCAACTGGAGCAACAGGCAACAATGAGCAGAGAAAGAAGGACAACAAATATCCATGTTCCTTCTGTCAAATTTACAATTAAAACAAATCTGACAGGTGACAAGTGCATTTCAGACAAAACATAAAAAAGCCATTCATGTCAAAGCTTACATTAAATTACTTAAACACCGTAATCTAATTTTGTTTCTGCTGCACTGTTTTACTTGAAATGCATGCAAATCTGCAAGTGTGAGCCACAGTGCTTGTCTTCTCTGCCATAGTTAACATCATTAGATTACTTTCCTCCTTTCTATCTGATATATTAAATTAGTCATTTAACAGCTCAGGTGTGTTTCTGTTTAGTCTGAATAACTTCACATTGTCTGTTTTTCATTATTTATGTTTTATCTGTACTTTTATCAATCAGTCTACCCTTGGCTTGTTCTCTCTCCCACGCCGCTGCCACACACACATCCATAATGTAACGTCCACAGGGTGAGGTGATTGAAGCCAGGCTCTTTCCTGTATCCTTCCTGTATGTTTTTTTTTTTTTTAATCTAAACTGATTAATGATTAAGCTAACAAAGGCAAATTATTACACATGAACTAACGTGTAAATATTAAAATCATATTTCAAACATAAGTGTCCCTAACACAGAGGCGTGAACATGCAGCTTGCCTGGCACACACTTACACACACACACTTGTTGAAAACAGTAAAAGCGCATATACTCACAGTCCACGGAGCCTCAGCCAAATCTTTTCTATCTGTTCAGGCTGGAGGTACTTCAGTGCAGTGCTTTCAAACTCCTCAATTTCTTTGGTGGGAGACTCCATGTCAAAGATTCACAGAGTTCCAGATGTGCCAACCGGAGATTTAAAAAAAAAAAAAAAGAAAAAAAGAAAAAAAAAAGTTTAATCCCTCTTAAGTGTGAGCTGTGAGGAAGACGCAACACCAAAGAGAGCTGCTGTGATGTGGTGGAACCCCGGACGTGACTGAGGTTTCCTCTTTCTTCACTCACATTTACACTAACAGCTGCGACAAACCTCTACTATCTTCCTTTTTCTCTCCTTTCTCTTCTCTCTTGTTTATGTGAGAGTGACTGAAACTTAATAACAGTCAGTGAAGTGAATGCTGAAGCAGCTGTGACGGTGGTGAAATAGCCAAGTGTACCTCTTTGCTCTTCCTCTCTGTGTCTCTCTGCCTCTCTCTCTCTCTCTCTCTCTCTCTCTCTCTCTCTCTATTCGTTCACTTCTCTCCTGTGTGAGCACAGGGGTCCTGGAGCCGTGCCATGCTCTCCCAGCAACAACGGGATGCAGACGGCAGGGCAGCGCAATCTGGGATTAACGCTCACTGCCGAGCTCTCCACACAAGCGGGAGGGAGGAGGAACACCACCAGTCAAAGAGAGGGAGGAGTCTGGCTGATAATGAGAAACCATGTTCTGTTTCATCCACTGCAAAACCAGAGGGAGTGAGAGGAAAATGAGTGAGAATGGAGAGAAAAAGGAAAGAGAGACCTTTTGGAGAAGAGATGACGGAGTTTCAAGTACCATGAATTGAAATTGCTTACAAAAGGATTTCAAAACAGGACAGGCCTTTACTTATGAGACATCATGACTAAGAGCTTTTCTCCTTTTTACCTTCTAATTCATGAGTATGTTTATGAATAATGTATTTAGATTTAACATTTAAAGAGATGAAAGTGTGCCACTAATGCGGTAGCTTTACATGCTTAATATACTTACTACAATACAGATAATACTTATGATGTGAAACATGTTAAATGTCAATCCAGTAAGGATTAAATAGTGTGCAGTGATTTGACTGAGATTACACTGATCCATTCAGCACATTCAGGACTGTCCTATATTCAATGCAATCTAATATACAATCTTAATACAATATTGTCCTCTGTGCCTCTCTTACACACTTCAGAATCTGCAGGTCTGCCCAGTACATTCATGGGAAGCATCTTCTTTCTGTTTTTTTTTTTTTTTTTTTTTTTTGCGCTAGCAGATAATGACACTTTTTTTTTCAGTGTTTTATGACACCTTTTTTTATTATTATTATTTTATAGTATCTGCAGTCATATAAACATCAGCAATGGCCAATAAATACTATGACATATTACATTCATGATGAGAACTAGATGGCTGATTGAAACACAAATATGATTAGTACTGGATATTAAGAAAACAAGCTCTATTAAAAATAGATATTATAGTAGTCTGGTGAGCTTCAAAGTTTTTCACCCTCACCTGCTGTTTACTGTTTTTCTCCTTTTTTACTTCTCTTTGCTTCTATCTCAATTATCACTTTTTCTACAAGTCCAAATCTTATGAGGATGACTCAGCCCAGAGACCCCCCCCCCCCCGCCACACACACACACACACACACACTCACACACACACACTCACACACACACACACACACACACGCACACACACACGCACACACACACACACACACACACACACGCACACACACACTCCTTTCACCAAACCCCCCCACCACACTCTCAGGTCTTTCAATTACTTGATGCAGGATACAGGGATAATGCCAGGGCGCCACCTCAAAGAGCCTCCTGCTTTCATCTGCTCAGATGGGTCCTCCGTGAGGATGGAGAGGAGAGGTTGCCTAAGTGCCATGAAGCCTGATGTTTTCTTCAAAGGCGCACTTATCTATGTCTTTCTCCTTCTGTCCGCCTTTCCTCAATCCACTCTTCATTGCACTGTTTTTTTTCCTGCCTTTTGTGGAGGTATGCTAGCTCCCAGGAGATCCAGAACCCACAGGCAGAATTGACAGGTCAACTTAAGGGCAAAACACAAAAGTAACTTCACATGTCACTGCTTGCTGTTCACAGATTTACACCCCAGAGACTGATGTGTCACATCATCCGGATGTGCAAGAGTGACCGACTAAGTTGAGTCTGGTGAAAATTACGGCTGTGACCCGGAAGGTCATACCACCCAACAAATCGTTGAACCTGAACATTGGGCTGTTGAGGTAATCACAACATTGAAATACCATGTTACTGAAAAGGCCATCTGCAGAGGATGGCAACCATGACATCTGCTGTAGTATAGTAACAGTTGTTCTGCTTGTCAAAAGGAAACATAACCTTCATGGTTTCTCAAGGATTTATTATCTTTATTTGTCGTCTGATATGATTCTCAGAAGGATCTACATACACAGTCATTAAAAGGGACCAGGACCAATGAATACTGTTATAGTGGCTTATTTAATTGTACCTTCTCGTAAGATCTAGCACTGCAATAAAACTTGGATTTATGAGAAAACTAGATTGTATTTCTATGTATTTCATGCAGGGTGCAGCCATCTTGAAACAAGCTAGGTGATGACTTCAGCCAGTGGGTTATCTCTGCATGGTCACTAGTAGGAGTTTGTAAAATAAACACAATGATTGAGATAGCTGTAGATCACAAGTCATATTACATATCATTACAACATATTATTATTAGAATATTAAAGTGGTACCCACATTAATATAATCACAATTATATGACAGATCTTAGCAGATCAGGTGTGGATAATCTAAAGCACAGGTGTCAAATATACAGCCCATGGCCCAAAACCAGCTCGCCAAAGGGTCCAATGTGGCTCATGGGATAAATTTGCGAAATGCAAAAATTACACTGATGATATTAACAATAAATGCAGTCATAATCAGGTTCCACATACAGACCAATTCAATCTCAAATGGGTCAGACCAGTAAAATAATATCATAACTTATAAATAATAATAACTCCAAATGTTTGTCTTTGTTTTAGTGTAAAAAAGCTAAATTACATGAAACTGTTTACATTTACAAACTATCCTTTCACAAAAATATGTGAATAGCTTGAACAAATACAAACCTGAAATGTCTGAAGAGAATATTCTGCCTGTTACTAAATGTTTTGTGTATTTGTAAATCCACTGTGATCTGTAAATTGTAATCCACATGCGTAAATGATAAACTGTGGCATAATATTGTTAAAATTGCACTTATTTTTCTTAAGGTTACTTATGTTATTCACATTTTTAAGGAAACTTTTGTAAACAAAATTCGATTTCATAGTGTAGCTTTATTTTTTTCACTGTTTTTTTTTTTTTTTTTTTTTACTGGGCTAGCTCTCTTGAGATCATATTGGGCTGAATGTGGCCCCTGGACTAAAATGAGTTTGACACCCTTGATCTGATGCTGTTTGATCACTTTACATCCTGTTACTAAGCTGCTGATGTGTAGTAAAACAAATACTAGAGCTGTAAAATCATGACGTTAGATGTAGAACAAGTGTGGCCAAGAAGTAAATCCATGACATCATGAGCGTCAACCCCTGGGTCACCAGAAACAGGATGGGAATAGAACAGTAGCTCTAAGTCCTACTCAGCTTGTAAACTTAAAACAGTAATTCGTCCCCTGCTGTCTATGTCATGTGACTTCTTGTTGATCATTATGTTGCTCTACAGTACATGAAGGCAGATTGAAGTTACAGAAGGGAGAGATGAGATACTCCATAGTACATCAGAATCGCACTCAATTTATTAATATATAAGATGGCAACATGGGGATCATCCTCACCATTCCTGAGTACTTTACTCATGGCATCTACAGCGTAAGTCCATTAAAAACACTTCTTTTTTATGCTGAAAGATCTGTTGATGTTCAGCTTTACTCACTAACCTTGTGACTCATTTGTTAGAGTTTGAAGTCCAGTTGCTGCGGTAAAAAGGATATGAAGCAGAATAACTGAGGAAAACAGAAAAGATAAAAAAGAAGGGGATCCTTCATCAACAGGAATGTATGATGTACTTGTATGTGAGCTAAGTCTTTGTATTCATGGTTTTGTAACTGTATAGTCAGTACGTCTGTTTGGGTCATAAGAACAATGTCTGGGATCTAGCGTGACCTTATGCGACTTATCCCTCTTTCCTAAGGTACAAATAAAATAACATGCAGTAATAATATTCACTATTTCAGGGCCTCTTTAAATAAATGAACAAAGTATAACAAGTATTCATTATAAATGTGCTTAGTACAAGTAAATACAGAGAGTGCTGCATTAATAAAATAGTCAGTTATTCCACACAGAGTAACTTGAGACTGACTAATGAAATTACAGCTTCAGACAGTGAAGAGTTATAGTTACGCTGCAAGATGCCAGTCTGGTGTCTGAACTCCAACATACATTAAATCTCATCTATTTTTTTCAAGGCAACAGTGCAAATCATAACATTAAAGTGTTGAGAGACTTTTCATTTGAGTCTGTGAGTACTGAAAGTGTTGCTGAGGAAATAAACCAACTTCAGATCATTTCGCTAAAGTAATTCAGAGACCTGCTGCTAAGAGATGTACAATCATGCACTAAGTTTATATAATATTCTTCCCAAGCAACACCGCAAAACACAACATTAGAGATCCGTAATGTTATTGTAAGAATTGTACAAGTATTCCCAGTTCATTATGAAACTATGTTAGGACAAATTAGACTGTGTCGAGCTGCTATAGTACATTCACTAAGCTCATACAGCGGTTCAACACTGCAGATGATATTATTAAGCCATTACTCACACAAGGTGTTAAGACATTTTCCTTTTTCTTTTTTTTTTTTTTTTACCTATCCTGTTCAGCAATTTGGCCTCCATTATAAGTGTACTAGGTGTCCCCGAGTTGCTTGACAGTTTTGATCTAAGAGGTTTTAGAGCCTTAGATCAATTCCCCTTATTGGTTGTATTTAACCCCAAAAGACCCAAACATCCATCACCGACAAAAAGCATTTACTAATCTAAAATATTTAATACCTTTTGATCCACTAATCCTATCAATACATGTAAATAATTGGTGTAAAATACAGTTTGTCATCTTTTTATGATCATCAGATATGACCCATTTGGACGTTCAGAGGCTTCGTAGTGAATCAATCAATGGATAAATGACAGTGAATGTACACTGAACAAAAATATAAATGCCACACCTTTGTTTTTGCTCCCATTTTTCATGAGCTGAACTCAAAGATCTAAAACTTTTTCTGTGTACACATAAGGTTTATTTCTCTCAAATATTGCTCACAAATCTGTTTAAATTTGTGTTAGTGAACACTTCTCCTTTGCTGAGATAATCCATCCACCTCACAGGTGTGGCATATCAAGATGCTGATTAGACAGCAGGATTATTGCACAGGTGTGCCTTAGGCTGGCCACAATAAAAAGCCACTCTAAAATGTGCAGTTTTATCACACAGCACAATACCACAGATGTCACAAGTTTTGAGGGAATATGAAATCGGCATGCTGACTTCAGGAATGTCCACCAGAGCTTTTGCCTGTGAATTGAATGTTCATTTCTCTACCATAAGCCATCTCCAAAGGTGTTTCAGAGAATTCATGAAGAAGACTGCGTGAGGAAAATGGTGGTCACACCAAATACTGACTGGTTTTCTGACCCCCCTGGACCACCCAATACAGTAAAAGTGCACATTTTAGAGTGGCCTTTTATTGTGGCCAGCCTAAGTCACACCTGTGCAATAATCCTGCTGTCTAATCAGCATCTTGATATGCCACAGCTGTGAAGTGGATGGATTATCTCAGCAAAGGACAAAGGAGAAGTGCTCACTAACACAGATTTAGACAAATTTATGAACAATATTTGAGAGAAATAGGCCTTTTGTGTTTGTAGAAAAAGTTTTAGATTGTTGAGTACAGCTCATGAAAAATGGGAGCAAAAACAAAAGTGTGGCATTTATATTTTTGTTCAGTGTAAATGCTTGGTTTATGTTCAGTTAATATGTTTTGTCGAAAAACTCACTTTTTCTGTTTTGATATCATAACCCTTAACTTTAATCTGAGCTTTTTTGAACATCTACATGATCAATAAATTAAATATAGGAAAATACATGATTTTCATAAAAAAAAAGAAAGCAAAATACAGATTACAATATTATAATGAATGGTGATAAATAACTTAATAAAGGTTAAATAAAGAGAAAAAAAAAAAAATTTGTGAACCTCCACAAAAGTAGCTCTACGTAGGCTATATGGGTTAATTATTTTATTACTGTATGATTATTACGCGATGGGACAAGATTAATTAGATTTTCCATAGACGG
Organism: Sphaeramia orbicularis; assembly: GCF_902148855.1. NCBI lineage: Eukaryota > Metazoa > Chordata > Actinopteri > Kurtiformes > Apogonidae > Sphaeramia > Sphaeramia orbicularis. Next base: position 30,239,610 of record NC_043973.1, read on the forward strand.
AGAGTAGTTGGAAGGTGACAGCAACTGAAAATCAGGAAGTTCACAAAATCTGAACGATTGGATATTGATAGAACTGACCCAACTTCATTAAACGTCCTTATCAAATTTTCTCCATCTGTACTAAGTAGTTTATGATTTCACCCTATATTTCATCAACAAGTTAATAACAGGAGACACTTGGCTCCTCATGCTTTTGGTGACACTTGATAGCCTGACAACTTTCATTACAAGATTATTCAAATCGTCTCAAAACACTAGGGTCTCATATATTAGTAGGGGGTTAAATATTTATAGCATCCCACATTTCCTAGAATAAATTCCTCTGATGCATAAAATAGCAGGATCAAGAATTTAGCCTTGTTGAAAGAGGTGGCCTGGAGCCGTTGCACCCAAACAATCTCAGCAAATACTTTAATTACATTGCAAACTGATAAATGAAACACCTTGCGGCCAAAAGAACAAGAATAGCGACGCAGTTTATTTGCACTACCGGACAGCAAGAAGACAAAACACCACAATGCTGAGTTTGTAGTAAGAATGTAAACAGGTCTTTGCTTGTTGTCTAAATAATAAAACATTTTTGCTGAGGAATCTGAGTGCAATTTTTAATGAGCTGTCTCAGGGACATATTCCATGTGAAGCATTAATAATTTGTTGCATGGTCATGACTTAAAACAGTACAAAGGAGGTGCAAATATAGCAGAATGTGATTAAAAGCTTTGCCCTGAGGGGTGGTGGGGGGGTGGTGGGGGGGCTAGACAACAATAATATGAATGAGTGATTATGAAACAGAATGGAGTTTGTACATTTTATTCAATTTCAAGACTGATGAATCAACTGGAGAACAAAAACTGATTGTCTCCCTTCTCATAATGATAATCAAAATGCACTGCTGATTAATTATCAACTGTGATCAAAAAAGACCTAATGAATCAAGTCTTATGAAAATAAATTATTTGTGTGACTATGACAGAGAGAGACTTGCTGGAAATTACACCCTGTGCTGAGGCTTTTTCGTGGCTGTGCTTGGATTCCCTTGAAGCTCACACAGTGAAATCAAGACGTTAACAGCCCCGGCCATTTGGAGGTACATGAAAAATTCAGATCTCATTTAAATTTCCAGGCAAGTCGATAAGGATATCTATGCATCAAAATAGCAATCACCTTGGCTGTAATGACCACATTTTGGCGAAGACCATCCATCACAAAAATTATTTCTCATATATACTTTATGTCTTTTTTTATATTTGATGTGGTGGAGATGGAAAGATGGGTGGGACAAATTGACAGTACCTCGCCGTAATGCTATATTTATTTGCTGAGTGACAGCGGAGAAGAAACGTCCCATTACTTCGCGCTTTGAAAAGATTGTGGGTCAAAGTCGATGCATACAACAGCTGACCCGATGAACGAGGTGAAGACAGATGCAATGAGACATAAGTATTTGAGCATTCAGCACTTCCTGCAAAAACATCCCCTCTGTCACTCAACTGGTTTTACTGTGATATAAAGGCACATTTGTTACCACTAAGTATTTGGCATGTAACTAAAAGAATGAAGTCTGGTCAATACAATATTTGTCTTTGAGACCAATGGGCTTGCAGACCTAATAGCAACAGATGCATGTTTTTAGAGTTTCTACTGTTTTTTTTATGCACTTACTTGTGGTTAGCAAAATGGCAGACAACTACGGAATTAGACCGAGACATATTTAGCAAACACAAAGTAGCATTAAGTATCCTATTAGAGCCATGTTTCTGAGCTAAGAACTGGTTCACACTCTCTTATATAAGCTAAGTAGATGTTCCAAACTAGCATCTCATTTCCTAAGTATAGGACAATGTTATGGAAGTAAATCTGTCTCATCAGATTTTGAATTATAAAAGCCATTTAATTTCTAGCACTGAATTTTTTTGCACTGAAATTAAGTATCTGAATTTTTTTTTTTTTTGCACTGAAATTAAGTATCTGAATTTTTTGTCTCTCATTTTTACTATGTTCATAAATTTAGAATAAAAAAAATTCAGAAGCAAAAAATTCAGATGCAAAAAGTTCAGAAGCAAAAAAATTCAGATGCAAAAAATTCAGATCACACATCCAAGACACCAAGGATAAGCAACTGATTCTATCTCAAGTCGAACTGACAGCCAGCCAATCGAGTCACGTTAGGTTGGTCATGTGACACCGATGCAGGAAGACGGTCAGCGTGGATGTGTGATTTGAATTTTTTTGTTTATGAATTTTTTGCGTCTGAATTTTTTGCTTTTAAATTTTTTGCATCTGATTTTTTTGTATCAGAATTTTTTAAATTCTAAATTTATGAGCATAGTTGAATTGAGAGACAAAAAAATTCAGATACTTAATTTCAGTGCAAAAAAAATTCAGATACTTAATTTCAGTGCAAAAAAAATTCAGAAACTTAATTTTAGTGCAAAAAAAATTCAGAAACTTAATTTCAGTGCAAAAAAATTCAGTGCTACAAATTCAATAGCTTTTATAATTCAAAATTTGATGAGACAGATTTACTTCCATACAGTGTTTTCTCAAACTGTGGGGCAGGCCCCCTTGGGGATTGTGGCCGGGGCGGGGGGGGGCACGGGATCACTCCTGTGTTTTTGTTTGTTTTCGTCTTCAGGTTAGAACATGTAGCAGGTGGAACTAATGTTTTAGCATTGGAGCACCCAGGACTTATTTTAGGGATGTACAACAAACAAATCTACTGCCATGGTGATCTGTCACTAGACTAGACAAAGAGTTTAGGTTTGGAGAATGGACAAGGATTGGACTGGAAAAGAAAAATGTGCAGTGTTTTTGCACAGTTTGCACTTTAATGTTCTGAGATGTGCAATGTAAATGGGCTTAATGCAGCCACTGATATTGTTAAAATGTTCATCTCTGTTACCAAAATTTGTTCGTTGTTCTAAAAAAAAGTAACTTTATTGTCATAATAATAATAGCACATTTCCTATTTTTATTGTGAAAAATGTTGTGTCAGGGAGCAGTCTTGAGTTTATTTGAATTGTTCAAGCAAAAATCTAAGTTATTTTTAATTTGACCAAAAAATTATTCAAGGAAAAGCAAAAAATAAAGTTACAATATTGATATTTCTTTCAATAAAAGTTATAATTGCACCACTGTTACAATGTTGTTGGGGTTGAGGGGGGCCTGGAGATTTTTAATCCTCCCAAAGGGGGCCTGAGAGAAAAAGATTGAGAACCATTGGTATAGCAGGATGTCTCACCCAGGAGCTGATGGTGTTATAGGTCCTTCATGAAGTGTTCAACTGATGACTTGTGGTTAGGACACGACTAGTATAGTCTAAAAGCAGACGGGATGACCAAAACAAAGCTAAAAGCAGCTTAAAGGTATAAATAGCCACGCAGTGGGGTGTTGCTTTTAATAGAGATTGGGAGTACAAGCAGCTCATTTATAAAACAGTTGAGTTGTTTTATTTAGGTAATACTGGACCAAAAATATCACCTGAAGGGGCATAAAGGTTATTTTTAGACATTATTTAAACAATGCACCTGAAAATGACCCATTCAAATGTTATTTAAAAGTTAATGTATAAAACAATCTCTGAATCCCCTCTTTCAGCTGTGAGCATTTGTCTTCCATAATAACCTGAAAATGTTTACATTTTTATGAGTGCAGCACAGAGTGATGCAATTTTTACCTCCGCCAAGGAGGTTATGTTTTTGCCAGGGTTTGTTTGTTTGTTTGTCTGTCTGTTTGTTTGTTTGTCTGTCCGTTAGTGTGCAACATAACTCAAAAAGTTATGGACAGATTTGGATGAAATTTTCAGGGTTTGTTGAAAATGGGATAAGGAAGAAATGATTAAATTTTGGTGGTGATCGGGGGTGGGGGGGCCCACAGGGGGGGCCACTGATCAGCCTTGGCAGAGGTCTGCGCTCTCCGAGTGCTTCTAGTTTATTTATTTATTTTTTTTTACTGTTTTTGTGATTCGATTCATTTAAAAATAAAACTATAAATTCAATGGTGCATATGCATTTTCATATATTACTGTGAGCTGTGTTGGCACTGTAACTACTTTTACTGACATGAACTAAACAGCTTTGATTTTGCATGAAATGATAAGAACACAAAGGTTTGTCCATCAGTCTGTTTGTTGGTTCCTGTTTTGTTTGAAAAATCACAAGAACAGACACGGTGACTTTAAATTTGGCACAAACATTCACTTGGACTCATGGGTGAACTAAACTGAAAAAATTTTAGCAGTCAGGTCAAGGTCAAGGTTGGCATGACCTTAAAAACACAAAGGAAATGCAAAAACAGGTTCAGGAAATCTTTCCTGCCACATGCCTTAACATTGTACAAAAAAATCACCTCGGTATGATCTGAGGTCTGTGGTCATAAATCCATTTGCACTTAAATGTCTTTTTGCACATTCCCGGTTGGAATATTTCAATTTATTTGCACCTTATAGTTCTATTTCAGCACAGTACAGTTATTTTTCATCACATTACAGTTATTATCCAGACACCCAGATCTTTTTATACCTCTAATTTATAGTGTACAGTGTATGGTGTTTGTTCTTATGTTATATTTGTATTTACTCATGTTTGCTGTGATATTATATTGCTATTGAATGTGTGCCATGCTGCTGCTACACTGTAATTTCCCAGTTTGGGATAAATAAAGTCCGTCCATCCATCCATCCATCCATCTACCTAAAAACATGGTGATGTGATGATTTGCCACCAGTAGCTTCACCTGCTGCACAATGAAAAATAAAACTCCCCCAAGAAAATCCTTTATCATTGAATTATGTTGAAAGAATAGCAACTGCATTAGACTGAAGCCATGGTTCTTATTTTTTTCATAAACTACAGCTCTTTCATCAATAAAAAAAGGCTCTTTAACGTCATCAGTATAGTACAGTTTTCTGACCTCTGCGGCATGGTGTTGTAACTCAGTATTACTCATAGTTGCTGTTTCTTCCAGAATGCTGATGTGATTTTTTTACCAAAGACCACGGATTTCACATTGCATAATTCGATGTAATAGGGAGTCCCCGCTGCAACAAGCATGTAGCGCCCTTTAACTCACAGCTTACTTGCAGTGAATTTATGCAGCTCAGACACATTGCACTTTACTCCATCTCCCACCCCCCCACCCCCCACCTCTCCTCAGAGCCTCCCAGCCTGGCACTGCTCCGATCCCATTATTATATTAACTGACAATAAGAAAGTGGCAAAGCCTGCAAAGAGGATACTGTTCACATCATGGGTGGGTGGTTTCCAGTTCATGTAGTGTATTTAAATTCAGCTACTTGGGCAAAGTGAATAAGGTGTTATTGAATGAGGTCAAGAGGTTGAAGGTGAGGATGAGGGCACATCTAAAGAAATCCCCTTAATGTATTTTCAGCCTTTTAATAAAACTACAAAGCCAGGTCTGATTTTGTTAGTCAGTGGGAATACACACTTCAGTCCTTGGCCTTAAAAGGAAAACATGACAATATTTGATTTGATGAATGATATATGGGTTTCCATTATTGACTTTCCCACCTATAAGGAATGATGAATTATGAACTCACATTTGATTAAAAGCAAGCCTTAATGAGCCTGTACTGGTGCACACTTCAATCAATAACAAACAAGTTATTGTAATACTAAAAGATTGAGGGCTGGACACAAGGGAATTTGCTTATTGATCACAGTAAAACCCAAAAGCCCTTATGTAAGGATATGAATATAATTTGAAGGTTGGACTTTTTGCTGATTATTTAGCACTCCAGCTTCTCCAAACATTTAATAATTATGGTGATGATCATCATCTTGATAAATGTAACATTGGGTTTTTTTGATGAAAGAATGTTTCATCTTCCACAAAATTACATTTTCTTGGGTGTGGACCCCCAAACCCAACAACCCCTGAACCACACAAGGACAGATACAGGAAATCTTTCCTGCCACAAGCAATTTCACTATACAACAGGGCTGTCAAACTCATTTTGGTTCAGGGGCCATATTTAGCCCAATTTGATCTCAAGCGAGCCAGACCAGTAAAATAATGACTTAATAACCCATAAATAATGACAAATTCAAGTTTTTCTTTTGTTTAAAAACAAAAAAATCTCAATTAAATTATGAAAATATTTACATTTTACACAAAAGATGTGAATAACATGAAAAAACAGAAATTTCATTTGAAAAATTAGTGCAATTTTAACAATATTCTTCCTCGACTTATTATTTATACATGTACATTTACACACAATATTACATAAACATTTGGTAACAGGCAGAATATTGTTAAAATTTTGGAGTTTGGAACTAAAATTTGAACAATTTCTACAATAGTACATCTCTTATTATTAACACAACTACAGATCACAGTGGATCCATAAATGCACCAAACATTTAATAAGAGGCAGAATATTGTTCAAATTGCACATTTCGGGTTGTTCATCTTTGCTGTTATTACCTCCGCCAAGGAGGTTATGTTTTTGCCAGGGTTTGTTTGTTTGTTTGTCTGTCGGTCTGTTTGTCTGTCCGTTAGTGTGCAACATAACTCAAAAAGTTATGGACAGATTTTGATGAAATTTTCAGGGTTTGTTGGAAATGGGATAAGGAAGAAATGATTAAATTTTGGTGGTGATCGGGGGTGGGGGGGCCCACGGGGGGGCCCATTTCCAACAAACCCTGAAAATTTCATCAAAATCTGTCCATAACTTTTTGAGTTATGTTGCACACTAATGGACAGACAAACAGACAGACAGACAGACAAACAAACAAACAAACCCTGGCAAAAACATAACCTCCTTGGCGTGGGGGGGCCCACGGGGGGGGGGGCCACTGATCAACCTTGGCGGAGGTCTGCGCTCTCCGAGTGCTTCTAGTTTATGTATTTATTACCTCCGCCAAGGAAGTTATGTTTTTGCCAGGGTTTGTTTGTTTGTTTGTCTGTCCGTTAGTGTGCAACATAACTCAAAAAGTTATGGACAGGTTTGGATGAAATTTTCAGGGTTTGTTGGAAATGGGATAAGGAAGAAATGATTAAATTTTGGTGGTGATCGGGGGTGGGGGGGCCCACGGGGGGGGGGGGGGCACTGATCAGCCTTGGCGGAGGTCTGCGCTCTCCGAGTGCTTCTAGTTTGTATTTTATTGTGAAAGAATAGTTTTGTACATGTAAATATTTTCACAGTATCATGTTATTTTTTTGACTTAAATTTTTTCCACATAATTTTTCACAAAGAAACTTTGTCGTTGTCATTACCTCCGCCAAGGAGGTTATGTTTTGCCAGGGTTTGTTTGTCTGTCTGTCTGTCTGTCTGTTTGTTTGTCTGTCCGTTAGTGTGCAACATAACTCAAAAAGTTATGGACAGATTTGGATGAAATTTTCAGGGTTTGTTGGAAATGGGATAAGGAAGAAATGATTAAATTTTGGTGGTGATCGGGGGTGGGGGGGCCCACGGGGGGGGCCACTGATCAGCCTTGGCGGAGGTCTGCGCTCTCCATGGCTTCTAGTTATTTATGGGTTATTGTGTTGTTATTTTTACTGTAGATCACATTGGTCTGTATGTGGAACCTGAACCAAAAGGATTTGGACAACCTGGACTGTTCAGGTTCATTTTTGCACTTTCATCCTGCATGGCTGGAACGGAACCTTTGGCGGGCCAGATTTGGCCCCCGGGCCGCATGTTTGACACCTGTGCTATACGATAAACTCACTTCTGCCTGACGTTAAAACCTGGTTATAAGCATATTTCCATTATGCACTTTATTGATATGTATGCACTTCCACCTTGCTGAAAAAATTACATTTTTCTTTGCACATTATAGTTTATTATTGCACCTTACTGTTTGATGCTGTGTGTCCAGAATTTGTACCAGTTCTTTTTATTACAGCTAATTTATTATGTATAGTGTGTTTGCTCTTGTATTCTATTTTTATTGTTATATTCTATCTTTACTGTTTGTCATACTCCTGCTGCACTATCTATCTATCTATCTATCTATCTATCTATCTATCTATCTATCTATCTATCTATCTATCTATCTATCTATCTATCTATCTATCTATCTATCTATCTATCTATCTATCTATCTATCTATCTATCTATCTATCTATCTATCTACAACCAGTACACTGAAGACTTCCAGAAACCAAGGAAAAACCTCATTATTTTATATACAGCTAACCTGCAGTCATGTCCAGTAACTGAACTCTGTCATATTGTTGAACACTCATTCTTGGTAAACATGTTGCAGCATAAAAGTCAGAGCAAGAAAGACAGTGATCCAGCTCTTTAGCCGTGAGGTTACGCCTCAATCATTTTGATGAATATCTCTGCCATTTGTCCGTGTGCTTCCAGTCACAGTGTCCAGTGGAGCCTCATTAGGCTGCTAGTGCAGCTACTGATGGAGGCTGCTGCTACACGGGGGATGTCAGCAGGGGTCTGTGAACCTGTGGCTGCTGCCAGACGAGGGTTCGGCCGTGGGTTGGCATGATGGTGACAGACGCCTTAATCAACTACAAAGTTCACAGCGGCACACAGTTTCCAATTAGCCAACCAATAAATCACACTGCTGACCAGTGAGGAGTCTCTGATTTTAAGGGTCATGTGTGCATTTAAGTAAATCTGCTTTCACAAAAAAAAAAAAAAAAAAAAAATTCCAAAAAAGCTACTCAATTTTTAGAAACTGCTCATCCATCAGAATTCACTAAAACTACAAATAAAGACTTTTTTTTTCAAACATAGAGGTCTCTCATCAACATTAACCCAAAAATAAATGAAATACAACTATTAGTCTATCATAAAAATAGTCCTTTTAACTAATGGATAGTATGTTATTATGAGCCCAAAGACTTTCTGTGTGTTTTCTATTGGAATTGGAATGACTTGTAATGGCTTTTTAGTGTTATCTCTCCTTCTCTGTCCCTTTAAAAGCAGAACTGTAATGTTAAATGGAAAACTAGATTCAATCAATGAATCAATTGAACCATGTGATGCGAATCCTGACTGTAACAATAAAGACACCCTTCAGCGTAGCGTGACATAATGTTTGCTTAGTTTCTCTGGTTCTGTGCAAGTGGTACTAATTTAGAGGACAGAATAACAACATGCAATGCAATGGCTCCCAGAAGTAAAAATTAATGCATTTCATCAATGGTATGTAATTCATTTAATACAATATACTAATATACTGTTTAATTGTGGTAATCAGAGGCAGGCATAATGTGATTATGTGATACAAAGCAGCTAACAAATTATACAAAGAGACATACAGTACAGAGTTAGCACTGATTCAAAGTCATCTTGCATGTATAACAGGCTACAAGGTAAAATAGGCTCTGACAAAGGTGTATATGATTTTAGAAAAGGTGACTTCATTCACTACTTAAATGTGCTGTAACACACTGAAACACTAGTAGGTGCTCTAAAATATACAAAGCATCCCTAATGAGCAGGAACAGCAGCATGACACCAGCCGCACAGATGAGTCATCATGTGTTAATACACTAATGGCTCCATATTGTTTGTTGTCCCTCACTGTGTGACTAAGCATGCACTTGACTCTGTAGCAGCAGTTGTAATCCTAAAATAATTCCAGAGGCTGTGGTGCATTTGTAGTATTAGGCAGCCACTCAGTTTATCTGAAAATAAACAGATAAAACGAGGCAAAAGCTGCTACTCGAGAGCTTAAATAAAGGCTGACTAAAAGGCTGCGATTGGCCGAGCATATTCGATAAGCGATTAAGACGCACTGAGGGAAATGGACCCCGCTGGTCAATCAAATGAGGGTGACAGGTTAGAAACACAAGCCTGAGGTGTTGCAGGTTTCCCCGAGCTTTCACCTTCCATCAACCCCCGTTTATGACAGTCAATATCTGCTGTCCTTTACCTCAGTCACTGCCATCCCCGCTACACATCATGTGATCTCTCACCATTCTTCAATAAAATCTAATTATCATCGCCTGGGGGATAACAGCCAGCTCCGGCCTCGGAGGTGACATGGTAGTTACATCATTTTATGGATTACTGCTAGATCTGTGCTCGTTTAATCAGTCTGTACCATAATCTTGCCATTTGACATGCGGCTGTAGATCCAGTCGACTCTCTGTGGATTTGGCTTCTATTAACCACTGTCGGCCTGGCCTGAGGAGAAAACCCCTGACTTTAGTGGGATTTCCCAGACAAATGCATTGAAGATTGTGATTGTGACTGTGTATATATAGATGTTTCTGTCAGGTCCAGTTTGGTTTGAGACTAATCATTCCTTTGCAGGCCAGTAGACAGTTATGCACACTGTACAGCCTCAGCCAACGATTTAGCAGCGGTCGGCTTGTGCTTGGCAATTGTTCCCCAAACTGGTTAAAGCATAAATCTATGTCTTAATCCACAATGTCTCTGTCTCTGTGAGTGAATGAGCGGAAAAGTAAGAGTGCTTTTAGCCCTGTCCTGGACAAGCTGTGTTTTTCTTTCAAATCTGGGCAGTAGCTTTTAAATGAAGGAACAGGCTGCATCCAGTCAAGCGGAAAATCACTTTCTCCTTGTCACCACCCCACAAAAAAAATAGACCTGTGTTCTGGAAGGGAACAACAGTACTGGTAATATTAGATAGCACTATTGAATTGTTACTGCAGGGAAGCTTGGAAAGTAGAAAAACAAAATGAGACAATCAACGGTGAAATGGTGTTTTCTATAATCTCATCTGAAAACAGCCCGTATACTGTGACTCTTTGAATGTGTTCTATATAGGGGTGTATGAAAATATCGGTTCTGATATATCGCGATATTTCATTTCACAATACTGTATCGATATTGAAAACTACTGTATTGATATTTTTAGGGATTTATTCAAATGCAGATATTGTGGAGGTTCATTTTCTGTTTTTGTTTATATTTTATTTATTAATATTTATCACTCTTTTATTAAATAATGTTAGTTCCTTTGTTGGTATCGCACAAAAATTGTGTTCTTATGTTAGTTCTGAACTAATAGAATATGAACATTTCAACAGGATCTTAAACTGTAATGTCTGTAAAACATAATTTCATTTTGAACACAGGAACATTTTGTGATATAGCATTAGATCCTGTTGGGATCAAATAAAAATAAAAATGTGTTTAGTATTTGTACATATTTCTGGTGTAATTCAATTCTTCCAGGAAATAATCATTTAACCCTTTCATGCATTGTGGTCACTCCAGTGGACAGTTCTCCTCCAGCTGTTCTCTTGTATATTCATAGGTTTTGTTGTTTTAGTTCCATATGAGCCAACACAGTGGACACTTATGCAACATCCCATAATACACTGCAATTCATACCATTACTGTAACTTTGCTGTTCTTGATAAACCTGATCTGCAGTAAGATGTTTAAGTGTAAATCAGTTGTTATTTGTTAGACAAAAAGAGTTGTTTTTTGCATATTATATGAGGTAATAACTAGCATTAGAGTATGGTAAAATGTGAGAAAACATCAAATTAGCGGCCTTAAAAATGTTTTTATTTCATTGTTTTCATTTTACTTTCTGATATTGGGTTTTAAATACATATTTCTTTACATAAGAAATTAAATGCATGGACATTTTTGTAACTCCATCAAAAAAAAAAAAACTCAATCGCAATTTTTTGTATGCCTAAGGAGGTATAAAAACACTCCAGAAAAAAAAATCTTGACTAAGGTTCTCATAATTCATGCATGAAAGGGTTAAAAAAAGAAACAAAAAAAAAAATTGCCTTGTTAACAGTATCGTGATACATCGTGATATATCGTATCGTGATCCTAGTTTTGTGATTTGTATTGTATCGCCAGATTCTTGCCAATACACAGCCCTTGTTCTGTACCAATGTTTAAGAAAAGTCTAACTCTTCAAGTCAGTTCTTGTCTGTTTTGTACACAATGAAAAGCACATTATTACACAGTAGGCACATTTTTAGCATCTTCTGACAAATGCTCGCTCCTTGCCACCTGCGGCATTTGTAATGCTCCCCCGAGCCATCAAGGTTAATTGGAATCGGGCGTTAAAAGACGTTCAATATTCTAAAAGTGACAACAAATTATGTTAATGGTGGTTTGAAGTCCTTGTTATCAAGGTGGAATCAATCATGCCCACGTCCCTTGAGGTCAGCAGCCATACATAGCAATTAGCACTGTGTATGTACGTGTGTGTGAATGTGTGTGTGAGGCTGCTGGTGTTTGCGTACAGGTATCAAGAATGGTGAATGTCAGATGTGAAGTTCTCCGTTCCATTCAAAGCAAAGAGGTCCTACATCAAACCGTAAAAATGAACCTTAACAATGAAGTTATTCAGTGTTCAATTATCAAATGAAACGATTCTGATCATCGCTTTGTTGCTTCACTATGAGAGAAAAATCAGCAGCACATCAATTTAGTCCTGCGTAACAAAATGACCTGGATATGATGGTCAATATCCCCACTGCAGTATGCTTTCAGTTTAGTTCAGGATAATTATCGCGGCCTTTTTGGGGGTTTTACAGTTGAAGCGGCAAACCTGATAGCAGTTTTCTCAGTGGCATCTGGTTCGTCAGCTGCAGGAAGATCGTCAGCCAGAATCTCTTCAGGACTTCGTGGGTCATTGAGGGGGGCCTTCTGCTCTTTACCTTTGATCCCCATCCCTGCTGTGATGGCATTCCACAAAGCACTCTGGGACTTTGAGCCTGAAAAAACACATAAAAACCAGCCTCAGTGTTGTTAGAACTGCGTTTGTCCTTTTAACATCCTTTAATTGATTTTCCATGACCTGTGTTGGTGAACAAAAGTGTGTTGTATGTCGTACGTCTGGATACACTTTGGCTTTCAGGATGTGACTAAAGGTAGTGGAAAGACTCATACGCCTCGGTAATGCTTGGTAATGCTGCCCCCATGTGGTTGTAAGTTGTCAAAGCTAGTTTGTGCCTAAAAGTAACGCAGGACCCAGTCATTCTTACAGTATTTACTCAGCACTCACACCACAAGTAAAAACACAATCTACTTTTATGATAATTTCTAGACATTGGAGACACTGAAAAGAACAACATGCCTACTTTTTTCTGGACGGTATAGCTTTTTTCTCTGATCATAAAAGCATCTCCTGACAATATTTGCTGTATATACTGTCTTTACTGAAATAGAAGTATGTATACCTGTATAAAAAAGATTCTGATTTCATTTCTTTACCTCAGTAAAATCGAAAACTACAGTTAAAGGTTGTCCGTTAAAGGACATTTCAAGTGGCTGTTTCTATATGTTTCAAACTGAAATCCAAATGATGGCTTTTCTCTGTGATCACTTTCTTGATTGTTTCATTTTATTGTATCTCTTACATCGTATTCACCTAGCTGCACTTATCGTGTGTAATGTTCACAGACGGACACACTACAAGATGCCCCCTTTCATTTAGGCTCAGAAGGCACGCAGCAATGTAAATTCAAGATAAGAAATAATTTGTCTTAAAAGCATTTAACCCATAAAGACCTAGTGCTATATCTGTGGCAATTCCAAAATATTTAGCTTTTCTTAATTTATCACCATTTACTCTAGTATTATACCCTGTGTTTTGCATCTTTAAGTGAAAATCAGGTATTTTTCTGTATTTAATTTACTGATCATGAAGATGTTCATTGAAGCTCAAACTAAAGTTGAGGGTTATAATGTTAGAAACACAGAAAAGTGAAGAAAATGTGACTTTTTCAGTAAAATACATCATTAACTGAACACAAACCCAGTGTCTCCATCCACTGTCACTGATCCAACTCCATGGGTTTTACACTAATTATTTACATGTATTGATAGGATTAGTGGATCAACAGCTTTTAAATATTTTAGATCAGTCGATGCTTTTGGTCGGTGATGGATGTTTGGGTCTTAATGGGTTAATCCAATCAATGGGGGAATTGAAGGCTCAAAACCCTCTTAGATCAAAACTGTCAAGCTACTCATATCACCTAATACACTTATAATGGAGGCCAAATTGCTGAACAGGACAGGTTACAAAAAAAAAAAGTAAAATGCCATAACACGTTGTGTGAGTAATGGCTCAATAATCTCATCTGTAATGTTAAACTGATGTATGAGCTTAGTGGATGTACTACAGCAGCTCGCCAAAAACAGAGAAAACTGAAGAAAAAGTGACTTTTCAGTAAAATATATTATTAACTAAACATAAACCAAGTGTCTCCATCCACTGTCATTGATCAAACTCCATGGGTTTTACTGGTGAATCAATGTTGTAGAAGATGACGGTGTTTCCACGTTCACTACAGAGCCTCTAAACGTCCAAATGGGTCATATGTGATATGACCCATTGACATATCAGACAAACTGCATTTTACACTAATTATTTACATGTATTGATAGGATTAGTGGATCAAATGTTTATATCAGTAGATGGTTTTGGTCGACAGTGGATGTTTGGGTCTATATGGGTTAAACCAGGGTAGTCAAACATGCGGCCCGGGGGCCAAATGCGGCCCACCAAAGGGTCCAGTTTAGCCCCTGGGATGTTTTTGCCAGGTGCAAAAATTCCACAGTCTTGAATTGAATTAAGCAAAAAAAAAAAAAAATAGCTTGAATGAAGGAAAAAATCTTGAATTAAGTCCAAAAAAAAAAAATCAATTTAGTAAAAAAAAAAAAAATCTTCAATTAAGCCTAAAAAAATCTTCAATTAAGCCAAAAAAAATCTCAAATTTAGCAAAAAAAAAATCTTGAATGAAGCCAAAAAAAATCTTGAATTAAGTTAAAAAAAAAAAAATCTTGAATTAAGCCAAAAAAAATCTTCAAGTTAAAAAAAAAATCTTGAATTAAGCAAAAAAAAAATCTAGAATTAACAATTAAATTTATTTTTCTTTGTTTTAGTGCAAAAAATAACATTGAATTATGAAAATATTTACATTTACAAACTATTCCGTAACACTAAAATGTGAATAACCTAAACAAATATGAACAACCTGAAATGTCTAAAGAAAATTCAGCACAATTTGAACAATTTTTCTGCCTGTTCCTCAGTGTTTAGTGTCTTTGTAGATCTGATCCATAATGCACATGGACAAATGATAAGTTGAGGAATAATACTGTTAAAATTGCACTAAATTTTCTCACGTTTTTTAATTTCAATTTCAGTTTTTTCAGGTTTTTTTTTTTTATTTTTGGATAGTTTATAAAAGTAAGTATTTCATAATTTAATGTTTTTTTTTTTACACTAAAACAAAGACAAAAAATTGGAGTTGTTGTTATTTATATGTTATTATGTTATTATTTTTCTGGTCCGGCCCACTTCAGATCAAATTTAGCTGAATATGGCCTTTGACACCCCTGGTTTAAACTAAAGTAAGCCTGTTAAGTAGAGATATTGTATAGACGACAGAAAATGGAAGGAGAAAGGTGAACCATGAAAACTACTAAACTAAGGTTCAGGGTTTAATATTCGGCCAAATACTAATGTCGCTCATCTGGTCTTCTTTAACAGGTACCACACAACTAAACTCAGTTTGACTGTTCTGTTGAGGAGATCTTAATTCTAGTCACAAATTTAAACACAGTAGGTGACAATAATGCTCCTTAATGGTGAATGCCACTGGGGCTGATGCAGTAAATAAATGTCCCTGCAGTGATCTTAAATATGCAATACAGTACATTATATACTATAACAGCTCACCTTACTGTAATTTTTCCCAATGTAGTTTCATAATAACCTGAAACTATTTTTATATTTCCCACAGGCTTTGTGTTGTGCACTGTTCCTTAAACAAAGTAACTGTATAAAGTCAAAGTTGCTGCAGAGTCAAACTTAGGCAGCAGGTCTAAACTTCCTTAACCCTTTAACCCCTGACGTGTCTGCGGTGAGCGTTCTGAACGTATGATTTATTTTAAATATTCGTAACAATTCAACCGTTTGCTCAATAGTTCAAATTTCAAAATGTGCTGATAGAATAGACCTTGTTCTTTTCATAGACATCTGAGCACGCTCAGTGCACCCCACGCTGCACAGATCAGTGAGTGAAACTGACTCACTATAAAAATAGACAGTTTGGGCTTTTTTTTTTTTTTTTTTTTTTTTTTTATACACTGTTTTCCTTGTGGGTTTTTTGGTTTTTGCTATTTGCAGTGTTGTGGTGATCTTCCTTTGTTTTGTTTTGTTTTTTTTGTTTTTTTTTTTACTGTGTTTTTACCGAGTTTGACCATGTAACTGCTATTTGGAGTTCAACCAGGTGTCAAAAAGCAGCTGGACTGACTTAGAAAAAAAGATCCCAAAAACAAAAACTACTGGGATAAAATTCAAATACTTGTTTTTGTTCAGTGTGTTCCAGTTCACAGTTCATGTTCAACATCCTATATCTCTTATTGATATACATTCTGAGTGCCTTATTTAGTGAAAAGCTGTAAAACTTCATTTCCTCTCTGTCTTTTTCTGTTATTCCACCCTGTTTTGACCCTAAAACACACAGTAAAGCAAAACCACTGAAGAAAATGAACACAAGCCCATACTCACAGCAGCTTTTATCCCACTGAAACAGACTCAGATGCACAGCAGCACGTTTCACTGAAATAATGTCTCAGGGGTTAAAGGGTTAAACAAAAAATGCTTTTAAACGCCAATGTTGAGTTTTGTTTTGTGTTGCTTTGGCAAAAATAATACAGTCTTAATGCGTGTCAGACATCAGAAGACGAGCCAGTTCACAGACTTGTCTAAAGTCATCATTTTGTCAATCAGTACTTGTTCAGAAGTAAAGCAGCACATTTCACAAACTCTACAGGTTACGCTGCAGACTAGTCAAACATTTAGTGTAGACATACACTGAGCAATTACTGTAAACAGACTTAAAGATACTCGGCTGGCAGCTTTAATGGTGAGAGCTCAAAATAACACAGCGCACTGGTGCTTGGCACATTTAATACTAGTCAAATATCAGAACGGAGCCTTTAATCATTTTACAATGAGATCAGATCAAAATCAAACTAACAGTTCTGTGGGACACACTGGTTGAGTCGCCTCATGACAAACAGGATCAATGTGATGTTGGTGTTGTGGTTCATTTCCATCCTCTATGGCTGGCTTGTTAATAGCATGGTATTACAATTTTGCTGTCACCGTGGCAGCCCTACATCCATTAAAAAAAAAAGAAACAAAAAGGAAGCCTGTTCTGATGTACTGTAGAGACAACACATTCAACTCAGTGGAGGAAACTTGCTCCCTCAGTAGATATAAGCATTTGATTCTAACATAACAAGCTCATGTCACCTGATTTGCATGATTATGCACTAATAAAAACATTTTTTTTCTATATCTGCAACCTAAATCTTATATACTAGACTTTTATGTATAGAAATAATGTACTGAGCCGTAAATCAGCAGTAAATAAGACTTCCATTCACCTCCATTATGCTGAGGATTTCATTAAATCTTGGATCTAAAAGGTGAAATGATTTCAAATGAAATTAATCGAGTGAACTGGCTCATAATGAAGCGTAACTAACGATGACTGCACATTTTTATACTTACGTGCAAAACTGGCCTGTGGCCTGGTGGAGCTGTCCCCGTCTTCATTTGCCACTAAAGAGAAAAAATATGGAGGTGAGAATCATCACTGCAACAGAAAAACTGTAACTCCTCTGACAGATCAGATAATGAGAAGGGCTCATACATTATATTCACGGTCTTGTAGATATTAATATTTAACCCTGTAAAGCCTGAACCATTAAATCATTGACAGGAAAATCCAGTTCTTTGAAACTGGAGCCTTTACTGGTCCTTCTGAACAACCAAAAAAGTATTTTCAAATACCAATTTCCATGTATGAGTTTCAATTTTGTATCATATTTGATACATCGGATCTCAATGCTCAAATATTATTATTTTTGAACAAACACATAATATAACACAAACATGTCTAACAAATTGGTAATTTCTTTTCAAAATTACCAAAGTTCTACCTCCTTCCTCATTAATGATGATCTTGTAGTGTCTCTGCAAAGGTCTTTGGTGAAAAAATTCCTCCCCCTGGTGGATTATCCATATATTGCATGTATCTAATTGTATACTTCAGGTTTTTCAAGAAAAAAAATATCACACTGATCATGTAGAGCAGGGGTGTCAAATTCATTTTAGTTCGGGGCCACATTCAGCCCAATTTCATCTTAAGTGGGCCAGACCAGTAAAATAATAACAGAGGAAGAAGAAAAAATTATATTATGATCAGGTTTACATCTACACAGTTTCCTTAAAAATCTGAATAACATGAGCAACTTGAATTGTCTTAAGCAAAATACATACAATTTTATCAATATTCTCCCTCGGTTTATCAGTTTATCACTTACACATGTGCATTACAATCACCCAAAACATTTAGTAACAGGTAGAATGTTGGTAAAATTGCATTTACTTTTCTTAAGACATTTCCATTTGTTCATATTTGTTCAGGTTATTCATGTTTTTTGTAAATGTATAGAGTGGTAATGTAAATATTTTCATGTAATTTTACTTTTTTACACCAAAAAAAAAAAAAAAGAAAATGTGAGGTTGTCATTATTTATAGGTTATTATGGTAATATTTTACTGGTTCTGACCCACTTGAAATCTAATTGGACTGTATGTGTCTGTTTGTGGAACCTGAATTAAAATGATTTTGACACCATCGATTGTTAATATCTTCAGTGTAATTTTTGCATTTCACAAATTCATCTCGCGGGCTGGATTTGGCCCCCAGGCCACATGTCTGACACCTGTGATGTAGAGGGCTTCAAAACTCATGTATCAAATATGACACATTTGGCTTTATAGAGTTAAAAGATATTGCATTTTTTTGTCACATTTCATTTACAGGTGTAAGTACATGTAGCATGAGAATACGCTTTTAGTTTTGACAATTTCAGGCATCATCAAATATACACGTACTACATACTACAGGCTTCTTTGTGTTTGTATATGTTTATAAATGTGTTTGTATGTTTATATGTAAATTCATTGTAGTTGCAGTCATTTTTATAAGATAACAAGAATGGTGCATTTCTCGTACAAATAATGCAACTCTATTACAGTCAGAGTCATGAGGCACCATTAAGTTCCGGAATAGCTTTGAAGTGTTTTAAATTATGATGAAAGTACTGTAATTATCGCTGTCACCACTGGGAATACTTGAATATGGGCTCACTAAACACTGGAGTTTACAGAAGATGGTGAAATAAATCCACATGAAGCCAACAGCACAGAAAATGGACTGATGACAGACCTGAGAGGCATCCTGTCTAAAAGCACAACACAATACAAGTATGAAATTATAGCTGTTGGATCTGTGAATGAACAGCTTGAACAACTTGTTGAACCCTGAATTGGCTGAATTTCAGCATAAGAAAATCGTGATGAATTCAGCTGTCATCTGAGGCGCATGAGGAGACCAAAATTACTAACGCTGTCATTGTAATACACTGCAATGGCTGAGTGAGAATAAAGACCACAGAGATTCACAGATTAATTACTCTGTCAAGTCTTTTATAATAACACAAGCGCATTGTTTTCATTGCCAAAGTACATCTTTTTCCGATACCTCCAGAGGGATTTGTGTTGCACGTCACACTTAACCAAATGCCGCTGAAGCCTATTTATGAGCAGATAAAAAGCGAGTTGATCTTGACTGAACAGCCTTTTTAGGCAAATACAGTCGCTAATGCCTGATGGATGCTCAGTCCAGGTTATCGCCATCAAAACTCTACAGCAGGGGTGTCAAACTCATTTTCTTTCAGGGGCCACATTCACCCCAATATGATCTCCAGTGGGCCGGACCAGTAAAATAATAACATAATAACCTAGAAATAATGACAACTCCAAATTTTGTCTTTGTTTTAGTGCAAAAAAACCCCAAAACATTAAATTATGAAAATACTTACTTTTACAAACTATCCAAAAAAAAAAAAAAAAAGATGTGAATAGCCTGAAAAAAATGAAATTTCTTTAGAAAAATAAGTGTAATTTTAGCCAGTGAAAAAAGTAAAATTACATTATGGTAATGTTTACATCTACAACGTTTCCTTAAAAATCTGAATAACATGAGCAACTTGAAATGTCTTAAGAAAAACGAGTGCAATTTTAACAATATTCTGCCTCAGTTTATCAGTTTATCATTTACACATGTGCATTACAACTTACATTACAATTACAAATACACAAAACATTTAGAAACAGGCAGAATATTGATAAAATTGCATGTACTTTTCTCAAGACATTTCACGTTGTTCATATTTCTTCAGGCTATTCACATTTTTTGTAAAAGGATTATTTGTTAATGTAAACATTTTCATGTAATTTTGCTTTTTTACACTAAAACAAAGATAAAATCTGCAGTTGTTATTATTTATAGGTTATTATAACAGTATTTTTCTGGTCTGACCCAACTGAGATCTAATTGGTTTATATGTGTACGTATGGAATCTGAAATAAAATGATTTTTACACGATTGATTAATACCTTCAGTGTCATTTTTGTATTTCACTAATTCATCCCGCGGGCTGGATTGGACCCTTCGGCGGGCCGGATTTGGCCTCCGGGCTGCATGTTTGACACCCCTGCTCTACAGCGTTTGACATTTCATCATCAGTAGAATTCAAACATCCTGACACATTACTAGAATTTAACAGTTTAGGTATTGACTGTCTCTGCTGTAGACATTAGCAGAACATGGTTTTCACAGAGATTAAAATATCTTCCCTGTTACCTAGTGATGATGTTGTCCTTTCACACATCTGCGATACCTGACCTCTGCTTAATGCACTTTCATGCTTTGAACAGGCCTAACACTAATGGCTTTATCACACAGATGAAGATCAAATATTTATTGTAAAAGGCATTTTTTTTTGTTTCTTATTTGGATCGGATTTCAGTCACTGGCTTCGAGAGGTTTTATCTATGATTCCAGAATGACTTTATATTACTTTATCAGTCCACTGCAATATTTTATCATGTACTGTTGTGCTGCATTATGTATTAATGGTGCAATATGTAATAATGTAAAAAAAAAAATTCACCTCATTATGTAATAGCACCATATTTTGAAATAAAATTCTTGAACACATTTTATAATAACTTATTACCTATTGTAACAGTTATATCAAAATGCAGGTGTGGCACGTTTTTTAAGAAAATGTAATAATTTGGTGCAGTATGTAATAAACCATCGAAAAACCATTGAAATTGATGCCTTAATTGGAAAAAACCAACACACCAGCAGAACATTATTAAGCATTCCAGCTTAATTAGAATTCCTTTTAAGAAACACATTTTGTAATAAACTTTGCCACATTTTGTCAGTAATACTTAATTATTAGTGCAGCTTTTGTCTCTAGCTTGCAAACACATTCTCCATTATAATGAATACACTTTCATTTGATTTACGTTTGACCAATGAAACATCCTTCTAGTTTTTTAAAATGAATTCTAATTAAGCTTGAATGCTTAATGTTGTTCTGCTGGTGTGATGGTTTTACCAATGAAGGCATCAATTTCAATGTTTTTTTCAATGGTTTAATACATAATGCACCAAATTATTAAATTTTCTTAAAGTAAGTGCTACACCTGCATTTTCTAATAACTGTTGCAATATGTAATGTGTTACTACAAAATGCGGCAAAGTTTATTACAAAGTGCGTTCAAGATTTTATTACAAAATACAGCGTAATTACTAGGGATGCACCGATACCGATACAAGTATCGGCATCAGCTCCAATACTCAGTGTGTGTACTCGTATTCGTACTCGTAAAAGTAATCCGATACAAATGCACCGATACCACTTAAGGCCGTGTGACATTCACAGTTCAGTGCAGCAGGTACGAGGAGGAGGAATAATGTGTGGGGAGTGTGAAGAGTGTGGCGATTTAATGAAATAAATGACGGTGATAAAAGTAATGCTGACTGCAAGTAACGTTTAAGACACAGACAGATACAGACGCAGCGTTCTGTCTGTCCTCTGCAAACATTCCATCTGTTTTCCAGGTGCTGGCGGATGAGTACCCAGACTGAGAATACCAGCAGGAGTACGGAGTGGTGCAGACCGCCACCAGCGGAAGTGAAAACAAAACTTATCACTCATTTCTCTTTTCTCTTCCTGCTGAAGTTAAACTTTTAAACCTTACCAGAGAAAACGCTGCAACATTAGTATCACATTAGTGTTACCTCTGTCGTCTCCATGTTTGTTATTACTGACTTTCTTCTTCTTCTTCTCAAATAACTTTACTCTTCTTTGTGGTATTTGTCCAGTGTGGTTAATTCAGAGCAGCGCCCCCTGGTGGATTAATTGAGAAACGCTCATTCCAACACATTAAATGTCAGAAGCAGCACTTTGTTCCAGTCAGACTAATGACAACGACAATAAAGCACATTTACAAAAGGAACTAACAACTGGAATGGGATTATTAAGTACTCGTATCAGTACTCGGTATCGGCAAGTACTTAAATGTAAGTACTCGTACTCGTACTCGTACTCGGTCTGGAAAAAACTGGTATCGGTGCATCCCTAGTAATTACATAATGAGGTGAAAAAATATTACATTATTACATATTGTACTGGTATTACATAATGCGGTGCTACATGTACCAACTTTGATTATAAAACTGGGGATCAATAAACTCTATCTATCTATCTATCTATCTATCTATCTATCTATCTATCTATCTATCTATCTATCTATCTATCTATCTATCTATCTATCTATCTATCTACAGGGGTTGGACAAAATAATGGAAACACCGTAAAAAATCAACAAAATATAATTTAATATGGTGTAGGTCCGCCTTTTGCGGCAATTACAGCCTCAATTCTCCGAGGTATTCATTCATACAACTTGTGAATTGTTTCCAAAGGAATTTTAAGCCATTCTTCAGTTAGAATACCCTCCAACTCTTTTAGAGACGATGGCGGTGGAAATCGACGTCTTACTTGAATCTCTAAAACTGACCATAAATGCTCAATAATGTTGAGGTCTGAGGACTGTGCCGGCCATGCGAGATGCTCAACTTCATTAGAATGTTCCTCATGCCATTTTTTAACAATTCTAGCTGTATGGATTGGGGCATTATCATCTTGAGGTGAAGGTGTTTCCATTATTTTGTCCAACCCCTGTATCTATCTATCTATCTATCTATCTATCTATCTATCTATCTATCTATCTATCTATCTATCTATCTATCTATCTATCTATCTATTTATCTATCTATCTATCTATCTATCTATCTATCTATCTATCTATCTATCTATCTATCTATCTATCTATCTATCTATCTATCTATCTATCTATCTATCTATCTACCTACCTACCTACCTAACTTATCTATACATGAGAAAGTGTGTCAGGGTATTAAAATATCTAAATCCCTACAAAACAAAGGCCACATAAAAAAACACATCTTTCTTAAAATTTCTCATTTTCAGGGTGTAGTTGGATCTTGGAAGTTGATGTTTTTTCAGATACCGCGGGGGACTTTCAACAATAGCGCTGAGAAGAAGAATGATAATCCTCACACTGTGCAAATAAATACACACCCTTACTCCAGCAAGCCAGTCTAATATACGATTATATTATTCAGAATTGCAAAAACAATACAACTCCTGTATTCATGACAACGCATGTTCTTAAATACAGATGCATTTGGGTATTTTTTTGTACAGACTCAGGTCATTAGACATCAATAATAACTACAGTACAAACATTTTACCAGATGGTTAGTGGGCTCCTCTGTGCTGTAGCATAGAGTACAAGGATGCAAGACAACTGGCTAAACTGGTGTAAAACACTGGCTCAGTGACTGGAAGCAGGAGCAGGAGTCACTGGGGACTGTGGTGAAGAGATGGACTCTGAATAAGGTGAAGGACATCATGGACAAAGCGAATTATCCTCTTCACCTCATTCTAAACCAATCAATGGAGTGGCTGCAGAGGACGACTCGCCTCACTATGGTGCAGGACTGAATGCTACAGAAGATCCTCTGTCTCCACTGTCATCAGACTGTGCAACAGCTTATCTTACAGCATTCACTATGAGCTAAAGTAGTATTGAATTGTATGACGCTTTATTTTTCCATCTCTTACAGTTCATCTCTTGATTTTGTCTCAGAAAAGAAAAGAAAATATGAAAGAAAATCGAACAGAAAAAAAATAAGAAATAAAATATTCCATTATATTCATTCATTACAGTCATTTCCAAGTGTAAATGTCCAGACTAACCAGGTATACTCTTCTAGAAAATGAAAATGAACTTGTGAAAAAGGAAGTCTGAGTTAATGTGCAGGTAAAAACAGGCCAGGCCATAGTCTTCCATTCCAAAGCCTCATATTACATTGTACTGCAACTAATTACTATGACGCTTTCCTGTTCTGTGAAGTGTGAAGCAGAACACTTTATCAACACAGCTGAAATGGTCAGGCTTTGTCCACAACTCACAGATTTATTAGCCTATAATATGCCATATATTTGGGCAGAATGTTAATTAACTGTATGTCTTGCGACTTGGAGTTAGGACGTCTTTTTCTGGCAGCACCGTACTGCCCTTCCTGAAGACCTCTGACTTCTGACATCCAGCACGCCTCCAGAAAAATTTTAAGTAGCTTAATAATGCACTGCTGATAAACCTCTGAAGATCTGAAGGAGAACATCTGCAAGTCCAGGGTCCAGGGCAGGAGTGTCAAACATGCGGCCCAGGGGCCAAAACCGGCATGCCAAAGGGTCAAATCCAGCCCCTGGGATGAATTTGTGAAATGCAAAAATTACACTGAAGATATTTACAATCAAGGCTGTCCCACTCATTTATATTTAGTTCAGGTTCCACATTCAGACCTATATGATCTAAAGCAGGGGTGTTAAACTCATTTTGGTTCAGGGGCCATATTTAGCCCAATTTGATCTCAAGTGGGCCACACCAGTAAAATAATGACTTAATAACCCATAAATAATGACAAATCCAAGTTTTTCATTTGTTTTAATACAAAAACCCTCAATAAATTATGAAAATATTTACATTTTACACAAAAGATGTGAATAACCTGAAAAAACAGAAATTTCATTTGAAAAATTAGTGCAATTTTAACAATATTACGCCTCGACTTCTTATTTATACATGTACATTACACACAATGTTCCATAAACATTTGATAGCAGGCAGAATATTGTTCAAATTTTGGAGTTTGGAACTAACATTTGAACAATTTCTACAATATTCCATCTGTTATTATTAACACAACTCCAGATTACAGTGGATCCATAAATGCACCAAACATTTAATAACAGGCAGAATATTGTTCAAATTGCACGTTAGGTTGTTCATCTTTGTTTTTATTTATGTATTTATTTGCATTTTATTGTGAAAGAATAGTTTTGTAAATGTAAATGTTTTCACAGTGTAATGTTATTTTTTTCACTTAAAATTTTTCCACATAATTTTTCCCAAAGAAAATTTGTTGTTGTCATTATTTATGGGTTATTGTGTTGCTATTTTTACTGTAGATCACATTGGTCTGTATGTGGAACCTGAACCAAAAGGATTTGGACAACCTGGACTGTTCTGGTTAATTTTTTAACTTTCATCCCACAGGCCAGAATGGAACCTTTAGCGGGCCAGATTTGGCCCCCGGGCCGCATGTTTGACATCTGTGATCTAAAGTAAAAGCCTCTACATTCGCTAAACCATCGTTACCTCACTAATTGCATTAAAGGGTGCGTTAAATTGTGGGCTTAAGTTGCGTTTGTTAGTTAACCCACAAACGAGTATATGTATATATACTCAATATATACAATACAATATAGTTAAGTTGTCTGACCCGGAAGTAGTCGTAACTAGGGAAAAAATAAATAAACGGAATCATGGCCGGACTGGAGGAATATTTTGCTATAATTAAGCTGCTGTTAATCTCGTTAATTCAGAAAAATAGAGCGGAATTTTTTTTTTTGAGTGAATGCAATACGCTGCCGTATCAAACAGCAGCTTAATTACAGCAAAATATTCCTCCAGTCCAGCCATGATTCCGTTTGTTTATTTTTTCCCTAGTTACGACTACTTCCGGGTCAGACAACTTAACTATATTGAAAATAGCAAAAATGGATTAAACGGTTGTTATCCGTTTTTCCCATTTTTTTATTTGAGCACAAAATTGGGAAATGTAAAAACGAACCGTTATCCGTTTTTCATTCTTGTTTTGAAAATGAAAAACAAAAAAAGAGTCTTCTTTTGTTTTTCCATTTTTGGTTTTAAATTGAAAAACGAATGAACGAATGATACATGGATTTTACTGTCCTATAATTTAGATTAGACTGTCTTTGTGTAAAACTTATTACATACATATTTACATTTGAAAGTACTCAGATATTATACCTGCACAAGGCACAAGGCCATTGGACTTTGAAAAAGTAGGTTAAGGTCACCTGTTTTCAATAGGCTTCTGCTCCATGCCAAGATGCAGCCACAGAATAGATTTGGTGCATATATCTTAATGCATTGTTCAGATAATGCAATTATGTCATTTAATGGACAGACAGATGGACGACAAAACGATTACAATACCTCTACGGCCAGAAAATGACCAAGGGATAAAAATAGAATAATTAAGTAACTGGCAAAGTAATAGCCATGTAATAGCATGGTACTAACAATTAACATGCTGTGTTATTTCTGTAACAACATAATTAATTCACGTGCACGTTCATATGAGGTAGAAAATGAAAGAAAGTGAGAATTAAATAGAAACATAGGTGAGAACTATGCAGCTCTGATGCATGGTTACCACACAGAAAGGACCTCAAGTCATCACGAAATATTGTATAGTGTTACCTTGGAACAAAAGGGAATATGAAGAACATAAGGGAAGGGGATTTAGACATATGAACATTTATGTGATTTTGAAGTTTAGGTGAAATTAGACTGTAAAATTAAACACATCAGCCTACATTTTTAAGTTATTATGTAATTAATCTAAGCATATTACCATATTTGGTCAAATGTTGTACATCAAATGGTCAAAATTATTAATGTCACTGTATTAATATAAGAAACATTTCCAAAGCAGCTCATCACTTATAGATATAGATATAGTGAATTGATCCACACTTTTCTACTGTGTTTTAGATCAGCACAGGAGCAGATAAGACTGACATTCATTCTACAGTCCTCTTCCTTTTCATTACAGGTTCAATATCTAGCGTATCATTTTTAATCTTGTGAGGAATTTGTTCCTGTGTAAAACGGAGCGGTAAATACTCCTGTTAGAGGACATGTGAAGAGGAGGATATGAATACAGTATATATAAACACCTCATTTATATAAACACAACTGATGTCAACAGACCTTCAATAACAAGAAGGTACAAAAAACACACACACATAATTAATTAAATAATGAGAAATGTTTTTAACATGTATGTCATGACAAAAGACGTTAGAAGAACAGCACATAGTCTCACCATGGAAACAGATGTCAAAGTCTATGCCATTCTGTCAACTAATGTCTAATTTTGTCCCTTGATGCTTTTTGCTTCATGTCAAGTGGGTGAGAAAGCGAACAAACTGACAGCTCTGTTATGATAATAAATAACCCGTCCTGGGTTTATTACAGCTTTATATATCATGTGAATAGCACAAACATGAACACATTATCACTGAATTAAAAAATGCGATTCGTGATCATTTTTTACAAATTCACTTTCAGAACAAGGAGTGGGCGTTAAACAAGTACCGTTAAAGCATGACTGTCACATTTTAATCAGAGGGATTTTCATGTGAGTTACATTTAATAACCTTGTGTACTTCTAGTATTATTTTTAGTGCCTTATACTTTTCACGTGCTGTTGTGACAGTGACAAACTGATTTGGAAAAAGTTGTTGTAGCACTACTGCCTTTGTGAGATTGATAAAATAAGGAATGAATTTGAGTATGCAAAAAAAGAGGCAACGATAGCTGGATGATGGATTTTTTATGATACCTCAGATGTGCTGCTTAGGACATCAACGCTAACAGTGAGTATTAGTTTACATAGTGACGCTGAACAGCTTTTTTATTCAATTATGACTTTATATCAGAGAGAAAAGAACATAAAGTAATTTTAATTTAGCAAGTTTAAAACCCTTAGGCCAAACATACTGTGAGGTTCTGTTAAAAGTTACTGCCCTATAATTTAGATTAGAATGTCTTTGTGTAAAACTTAGTACATTATATTTGAAAGTACTCAGATATTATAACTACACAAGGCCATTTGACCTTGAAAAAGTAGGTCAAAGTGATCTATTTTCCGATAGGCTTCTGCTCCATGCCAAGATGCATCCGCAGTATAAATTTGGTGCAGATATCTCAATGCATTCTTCAGATAATGCGATTATGTTGATGAATGGACAGACAGACGGACAGACAGAGGACAAAACGATTACAATACCCCTTCGGCCAGAAGTTGGCTGAGGGGTAAAAATAGCTAAATTTGCATCATCATTGTTCATATTATATGTATTCTGTGAGAAAAGAAGCAGTTTACCAAAAAAGGATTAGGGATTAGCAGTCTGTCAATTCACAAGAGCTATTTTAAACTACTTTAAAACTGCTTCTCATAATGCATTATTAGAAAAAGACCAGTTTTACCCAGCTATTAACAAAGACGTTTGTTGAAAATGAATATTGTTAGCCTCAGCATTATTGCCAAAGTCATACACTATATCACAGGTGACAAACAAATGGCCTGTGGGCCAAAAGAGTCCGATCCAGCTTGTGGGATGAATTTGTACAATGCAAAAATTACACATGAGGGTGTTAACAATCACTGATATCAAGATCATTTCATTTCAGGTTCCATATACAGCCCAATATGATCTATGGTGGATCAGATCAGTAAAATACTATCATACTAACCTATAAATAATGAAAATTCCAAATTCTTCTCTTAGTTTTAGCGTAAAAAAAAAAAAGTACAATTAGATGAAAACGTTTACATTTAGAAATTATTCTTTCACAAAAAAATGTGAAAAATCTGAACAAATCTGAACAACATGAAATGTCTTAAAAGAAGTATGTGTAATTTTAACAATATTCTGCCTGTTACTAAATGTTTTATGTATTTGTAGATCCACTGTGATCTGTAAGTTGTAATGAACATGTGTAAATGATAAACTGAGACATAATATTGTTAAAATGGTGCTTATTTTAATTCAAAAACTTCAGGTAGTTCATGGTTGTTAATGATATTCACAGTTTTTTAAAGGATAGTTAGTAGATGTAATTCTCATAATGTAATTTTACTATTTTCACTGTAATTATTTTACTGGTCGGGCCCAATCGAGATGAAATTGGGCTTGAACGTGACTCCTGAACTAACATGCATTTGACACCCTTGCACTATATAGACAAAAGTATGTGGACATGTTGAATTCAAGTTTCTTTTCTAACAGGGGTCTGGGACACAAAACAATAATGACAAATGCCATAATATAATGTTATATTCCAATAAATATCATATTGATTATTAATATTGATGTTTATATGTCAAATCAGCATGAACAGGACATCTTACAGCTGTAGCCTTGATGTGTTCCAATATTTTTGTCCATAAAGTTTACAAACATCAATATTTCCTGTTTAAGTTTAATGGGAGATTTTTCTTCCTAAGTAGATGGTTAGTTGTGGTAGAAAATTATTATTTACAGTCAGGGCACAAAAAACATTTTAGAAATTTTGAGGTAGAACATTGGAACTCGTAGTCATGAATAAAAAAAAAATCAATGAGTTAATGTTGAGAGAAATGAAGTAAAAACCATCTCTGAGGGATTTTGGAAGCAAAGATAACAATTTAAACAAAACTAACTAAAGCAATGCAATATTTATCACAATATAAAACTATATTATAATATTTGTCATTATTATTTTGTATCCCAGACCCCCTGAGAGAAAAGAAACACCTGATTTCAACGTGTCCCAATACTTTTGTCCATTTGTGTATGAGTTAGGTAATTATGCTTTGAGGCTAACGATATGTGGGTGAAGATCAATACGCACATGTAAAGAATTCTAATCAAACAAGAGAGCCTGTCATGGTATTGGTTAATATTGGTTTGAAGAACAGCAATAGCGGTTTCCATCATCACAAAGACACTAATGCCCTTTTAGCTCCCTGCAAGAAACTTAACTCATTCAATTATTACATATTAGTTCTGTATGAAAAGTAAATGTGATGAGAAAAAAGTGTATGCATAAAAACCAAAAGCCTTGACATTCCTACGTCTTACAGTCAGAGCAGCTGATGTTAAAATCTCTTTTCTGCACACGAGGTTTGTAACATCAACAGAAACATAAAAAAAACTAACAAGTCTAATATGACAAAACCCACAGCTGGAATCCAGAGAGCAGAGGCTGTCGGCTACAGGGGAAGCTCCGAGTTTAACAGAAGAGTGAAAACAAGGTGTCCAGCCAGGCAATGAGGTACCAGTGCTAGGAGTCACGCTTCAGAGGAGGTGATCAGCTAAACACTGTGCAGCCTGAAACCCGGGCCCAGTGAGCAATTGATTATGACACTTGTGGGTTACCATGACAACTGCCATGCTTGTGGATAGTATGGCTGTGATATAGACCACGTGGGATGCGGGCAGGTTTTTTAGAAATAACAGGATGTGTCCATGCAAGCAGAAAATCTAAAGTCTATTTTCTGCAGGATCATAAAATCTTTTAGCAGTGCTTTTAAGGTTTCTGGAAATTATTTAAAGGCTCTGCTCTTCCTGTTTTTATGTCCTCACAACTGAAACTTTCCCCTCCTCTTATCGGTGTATTCATATCATCCAAATAGGTAGAAGTGCTTTCTGACAACACAGCCTTACATAAACCAATAAAAGCAGCACTTAGTAGAGCACACTATTGGCCACTGGCCCTACACATGGTTGACTCTGTGTACAGTAAACTGTGATACCATTCACATCTTTGCACCTGAAACACTGACCACATCAGTACTGAGGACATTAAATTGAATTGTTTGGGTTTGGGAACGTATAAAAGGTCATTTTCAACTGGATAGCATAAAAAAGTACACCTGCTGTACAAGGCCACCGTCATAGGAAGACTTCATTTTGTGTAAAGCACTCAAAATATTGTATGTCTCTCACAGTAACAATGTCAAAGTAAATATCTGTATTCATCTACAGGGGTTGGACAAAATAATGGAAACACCTTAAAAAATCAACAAAATATAATTTAATATGGTGTAGGTCCGCCTTTTGCGGCAATTACAGCCTCAATTCTCAGAGGTATTGATTCATACAACTTGTGAATTGTTTCCAAAGGAATTTTAAGCCATTCTTCAGTTAGAATACCCTCCAACTCTTTTAGAGACGATGGCGGTGGAAATCGACGTCTTACTCGAATCTCTAAAACTGACCATAAATGCTCAATAATGTTGAGGTCTGGGGACTGTGCCGGCCATACGAGATGCTCAACTTCATTAGAATGTTCCTCATGCCATTCTTTAACAATTCTAGCTGTATGGATTGGGGCATTATCATCTTGAGGTGAAGGTGTTTCCATTATTTTGTCCAACCCCTGTATGCCAGCAGTGTCAAACTCATTTTAGTTCAAGGGCCAAATTCAGCCCAATTTGATCTCCAGTGGGCTGGACCAGTAAAATAACAACAGTGAAAACAGTAAAATTACATTATGATAATGTTTACATCTACAATGTTTCCTTAAAAATCTGAATAACATGAACAACCTGAAATGTCTTAAGAAAAACAAGTGCAATTTGAACAATATTCTGCCTCAGTTTATCAGTTTATCATTTACACATGTACATTACAACTTACATTACATCTACAAATACACAAAACATTTAATAACATGCAGAATATTGCTAAAATTGCATGTACTTCTTTTTTTTTTTTTTAATTATCTTTTAATTGGAAAGGCAAATGTCCTTTTACATATATTAATTACAGCCTTAATCATTAATAAAAATAAAAATATACATATGTATCTATGTATATGTAATAGGATGAATACAGAAAATGTCATTGCTTATATCCATATTGCCCTTCTAGAATTTTTCTTTATGGACCGTTAATTTCTGGTGAAACATTCATACAACAATTGTACATGTGTGCATGTACTTCTTTTAAGACATTTTAGGTTATTCACATTTTTTGTAAGATAGTTTGTTAATATAAACATGTTCATGTAATTTTACTTTTTTTTTTTTTTTTACACTAAAACAAAGCTAAAATCTGCAGTTTTCATTATTTATAGGTTATTATGATAATATTTTACTGGTCTGACCCAATTGAGATTAACTGTTCTGCATGTGGAACCTGAATTAAAATGATTTTTTACACCATTGATTGTTAATATCTTCGGTGTAATTCATCCTACGGGCCGGATTGGACCCTTTGGCGGGTCAGATTTGGCCCCCGGGACTTATGTTTGACACCTGTGATCTATGCCATTAACACCCACATCCTAAAGTTAATGTGATAAACCTGTCATCCGTCAGACAGGGAACAACATTAGTTCTTCATGTGTTCTCTATGTGTTCTGCTCTATAGCTGATAAATACTCCATTACGTCCGTCACTTCATTATTATAATACTCAGTGTGTACTTTATGTGGTTAGGGGTCTCCGAATCAAAACAATAACAAAAGAAGTAGTTTGACGGTGTGAAGTAGCATACTGTTTTCACCAACAACCACAGAGGCAAATGCATCAGATGGTAAACACAAATGATTAGTAATTATTTAATTATTCCATTATTTATCACAACTGGGAGTGCACATGTCATTCTGCTGAAGACGCTACAGAAGAAAGCAGTGTTTGGCTCTGACAAAACTCACACTGAAACTGATTTTGATCTTCATTTAAGACATGGGTATCAAACTCATTTCGGTTCAGTTCCATATTTAGCCCAATTTGATCTCAAGCGGGCCACACCAGTAAAATAGTGACTTAATAGTCAATAAATAATGACAAATCCAAGTGGTTTTTTTTGTTTTAGTACAAAAAAATCCCTATTAAATAATGAAAATATTTACATTTTACAAAACAGATGTGAATAACCTGAAAAAACAGAAATTTCATTTGAAAAATTAGTGCAATTTTAACAATATTATGCCTCAACTTATTATTTATACATGTACATTTACACACAGTGTTCCATAAACATTTGGTAACAGGCAGAATATTGTTAAAATTTTGGAGTTTGGAACTAACATTTGAACAATTTCTACAATATTACATCTCTTATTATTAACACAACTCCAGATCACAGTGGATCCATAAATGCACCAAACATTTAGTAACAGGCAGAATATTGTTAAAATTGCACATTTTGGGTTGTTCATCTTTGTTTTTATTTATGTATTTATTTGCATTTTATTGTGAAAGAATAGTTTTGCAAATGTAAATATTTTCACAGTGTAATCTTATTTTTTTCACTTAAATTTTTTCCACATAATTTTTCACAAAGAAAATTTGTCGTTGTCATTATTTATGGGTTACTGTGTTGTTATTTTTACTGGAGATCACATCGCTCTGTATGTGGAACCTGAACCAAAAGGATTTGGACAACCTGGACTGTTCAGGTTCATTTTTGCACTTTCATCCTGCAGGGCCGGAATGGAACATTTGGTGGGCCGGATTTGGCCCCCGGGCCGCATTTTTGACATCTGTGATTTAAGACATTCCTGCCTTTCTCTAATATTTACTAACATAATATAATTCCATCCAGATGAAAAAGCCATAAATAACAGTAGAAATTTAGTGACCATATTAGTGACCAAATGAAACAGATATTTTAGATGATATATTTGATATAATGTAAGCCAAAAAAAAACTATGGAACATAAGGAGATATCCAAATATTTTAATGGAAAAGTGTTACATATGACACCTTTAATGCTCTAGCTAATAAATTAAAAGTTCATATGTGGCTCCATACAGCTACAAAGTTGAGTTAAAGTCTCCATTACTTTGCCTGCACAAGCCACCTTTACACTACAAGTATTGATTTGATCCACTGTTACCATATTGATCGCTGCAGATGACTGCAACTCCATACCCTGATAGTCCTGGTGCATTCTAAATAAAGGCATCTTTGAGGGATTATGAAACTCAAATCATCTACAGAGGAAAAGCTGCTTTTGTATCTCTGTGCATTCAGACGTACATCATGGATGTGGATGAACTTCTCAGGTGTTTACTATCAGTTGTATCCAAACCCATGTGACAACACTGACTGGGGTGTGGCAAGAAGGGAAGTTCCAACTCTCTTATGTTGTTTACTGAACTTCCCCTTTAAAATCTACGTCCTAAAGCAAAAATGTAGAGATTATTAGTAGGCTACCACACATAACAGCAGTTGGGAGACATGTTTTTCAAAATAAAAGCCTCAACTTCTTCAATAAAAGATTTTCTGGCTGAACAACTCATTTCCACAGCTCCATAAGTATCTGTTCACACAAGGCATTATCACTGCTGTGCACATAGCAAAGCTGTCAAAACCACTGCTGATTAACTAGACTGGAGTTTCAGAACTCCGATTCCTCTTCACTCCCCAGCACGGAACACATTCAACTGTATTTTCAACATTCTTTAACACCTTGATTCTTGCCTTCCTGCTATTAGGATTTTCACAAGCGCTGAAAGAAACAAGTAAAAAAAAAAAAAAAAGAAAAAGAGCACAAGTAGCACATAAGTTCATCAACACTCTGGTTGTCAAGACAATAGAATGAATTCCTAGTGACGTCAGCAGCACACAGCTTTGGTCTGAAGCCCCCTTGTTTCCATGGTGTAGTTGCTTTACAGAGGCGAGCATCAACTTCGGCAGAATGTACTAATGTGTGGACTTGTGCAGAGAGGCTGAAATGTGATGTGTTTAACGATGCCCACCGATGCTTTGTCGCTCAGTTTCTCACTCCCTCTCACATGCACACATGTATTGTAGCGCTGTCACACACACTTATGCTCACATGCACACAGACTTAGCCTTTACTCCTGCCATATTCTTACCTATCGTGATGTTAAAGCCATCGATGCTGAAGGTGGCACTCCGACCCTTCCTAAACCGATGCTTCCTGGAGTTTGCTTCCATCGCTTAGGCACCCTCCGGTCACCCCTCGTGCCTTTTAATCTGTGTTTAATTGCTCTTACCAGTTGCCGTGTCTTGTTTCGTGTTGGTAACTCTCCTCAAGGAGACTGAAAAAAAAAAAAAATGTAGTCCTCCGACTCCGGTTCAGTGCTGGAGGAAAACTATCACAGACTCTACTTATCGTTACAGGGACAGAGCTGGAGAATTTCACTCAAGTCCTTTTCCACCCCCTTGCCTTTGTGGTACATTATCTTTTCTGTCCCTCTTTCTGTTTCTCACACCTCAACAAGCTCATTTCAAGGAGCTTATGGCTCTTGATTTGTTTTTCTTCTCTCTTCTATCTCCCTCCACCCCTCCCTCTCTGCTCTCTCTCCTCATCTCTCTCCCCAAGAGGTACAGTAGGTGTGTGTGGTGGGTGGCTGTGGTGGGTGGCTGTGGTGGTGGTGGTGGTTGGGAGGAGAGGACATCTCTAGAGGTCTTTAAAAGAACGTGACTCCTCCTACTGTTAGAATTTAAAACAAAGGGACTGAGGCTGAGTTGGTATAACACAGGTCTATTGTACTCTATTCTAGTTCTGTTCAAATATACAAAAATGAACTCTGAAATCGGTGTTGTGTCATGCAAGCATCGGTACTCAAACACCGTGACGTATAAAAAGGTGGAAGGCAAGATAAGGGTGATTATGTCTATTGAGCCAAAAGTAGTCATTAAATCAATGCCGCTGCTTTTATTTCACAGGTTATTTACCCAGGCACAAAACATGAAGCCCAGCCCCAGAATACAGACTGTTCTCAGGTAAGAAAAAGTGCACAAACTGCTGCAAATTTGCTTCCTTTTTCGCTTTTCTTTCCTTTCATACATCTGTGGATCAATTCACATCGGAGCAAGGACACAGATTCTATCATTATTGAAAGCGCCGTCTAGAAAGTGGTGTTGGTTCTTATTCTTACTCCATTTCCTTTTATCAGTGCACATCTCTTAATCTGTACACACACTCGCACACACCTGCACACATGAGATCAACAAAGGATAAAAAGCTCCCCTTATTAGCACCATCTGACATTTAACGATGGAATTCTTCCATGCTTCCTATTCCCCACTGATTAGCGTCTGTGAGTGCTCTTTATGAAGACTCCTGCCTTGTTCTCACACCTTTTTTCACATTCAATAGACATGCTTATAACAGCAGGATTACCTTCTTTTAATTGTCATTTCATACTTAATTTGGATAATAATCCATTTGTGGATTTTTCTCTGCAGTTTAGCTCTCTGTTTATTTGCTTAATCTCCTACAGTATGGCACAAATGTAAGCCAAATGCATCTCTTTGCCATCATGCACTTGGCTCATTATTACTAATGTGTACATCTTCTGTGTTTGTTCTAGCATGTCTCTCTTTCACATTCTCTTCGCTCTCCACACTTCAATGACACACACAATTAGTTCTGTAATTTACCTCTGTGACATGTAACAAAGTCCAATCGATGCGACAGCCAACACCTGATTCAGATGCATTTACACAATCCTATAATACTATCTCATCGATACTCTGTTTTATTAAGTTACTCCACTCTTTGTCTATGCTTTACCCTGATATGTACCCATACTTATGTGTGATCATGTTAAGTTTTTGCAGTAGTTCAGTAGTTTTTACACAATCATTCTAATTGACTGACAGACACAAAAACTATACATGAAAAACTATGAGTTCGATCCATTCTAGTGTAGGAGCGTAAACCACTTTGATTTATGCAAACTGATGGAACCAACATTTGTCAGTATGGCAGAAATTAAAAAATGGCAACATGATGAACCTAATAAACTGACTAATGGAGCCGCTTGTGTCTAAGAAGCCTCATGCAATTTACTGCTGAATCTTCAGCACAATAAAGTTTGTGCATAAAGCAAATCAATTTGAGAGTTCACGACACAAGGAGCCATATGAGTCTTACATCCCATCCACACTTATGTGGATATTTGGGAAATTAACATTTTCCTCTGTGTTTGGGCCTCTTGTCGTCATATTAACCATTTTAGGTAACAAAAACAAAGATTTTTTTTTAAAAGATCTTACGAATTGAACGTTTTTTTTGTTTTGTTTTTTTTTTATTCCAGTTTGTGTGGACCAGGGACATGAAGACATTAGAAAACAAACATGACTCTTCACCCTACTCATTTCCTGTTTTAGTGTCATAAGGTTTCTCACTGTCCCACCCCTTTAGGAGACAAGAGAACCCTTTTTTCACAATCCATATCTCTCCTGAACATTTTGACCTTAAAATTCTATTTTCAGACAACTATCGGAGAAAATGGTCTGGGATGGACAAGTGACAACTGTGATAAAAACATTTTTGTTACAGAATGAAAAAAACTGATATTAATATTGTCATATTATTTAGACCTTTTCCATCCACATACTGTACTCCATCCTCCTAATCACACCCACTTAGAATACAGGAAGCCAACGGTGACATATCATTAGACAGCTTTTTCCTATGATGGACGTTGGTCATGGAATAATTTGCAAAACTCACTTCAGCTTCAGCATTTCATTACCTTGGGTAAATTCAAATCTGTTCTGTCAAACTGTCTAACAAAAGTGTGTAACTGCTATTCTTAAACTGGTTTTTAGCTTTTATGTTTTTAGCCATTTTATGCTGTCTTAATTTGATGTAGTTTTATACTCTGTTAGTTCATTTGTATTATACTGATGTGCCACTTGGTAAGGTCTCCCTCGAAAAAAAGATTTCGTCTCAAGGGACTTCCTGGTTAAATAAAGGTTAAATAAATAAATAAAAAATTAGCTATACACCCACTGCATCATCTTTGTAAATACAGGATCCTTGGTAACACTCAAACACTGAGCATCTGCAGTGCGTCGCAGAGAGCAGAGGTATTTTGCAAAACAAAGGTCATGTGGGCAGAATTCTTTTAAAAACAGAGGGGAAAAATACAAATTTAGAAAGCTGTCCAAATAGATGTGCACAGGGCATTAGTCTCAAAGATAATGGCACCAAATAATTTAAAAAACAGCATTGTTTCAGACTAGACAAAGACAGAAGAAGCCAAAAACTTAGACACGCCAACATGCTTCACATCCATCTTCTTCTTCCATTATTATTATTCATTCATCTTCTGAACCCACTTTATCCTCACTAGGGTCGCTGGAGCCTATCCCAGCTATCAGTGGGTGAAGGCGGGTACACCCTGGACAAGTTACCAGTTCATCGCAGAGCCGACATATAGAGACAAAAAACCAATCACTCTCATGCTGCATTCTAAGCAACCCCTAACCCGTGTTTTTCCAATTTTCTACCAGTGAAAATGCACTGGAATGGCAGTCAAACCTGTGACTTCCCACCCGTGAACTCGTACTAGATTGATATGTTCCCATTTCTGCACTCTGACATCATATAGCCCATGAAACAACAATGGCGGCCCCCATGGATGTGGTGTTTATGCAACCTGTTTATTAAAACAAGGTATTACTCTAACGTTATCTATCCGCAAATGCTATGCATAACATCAGCAGCTACTCTAGCATTAGCTAGTTTTCACTCCATTGAGTGCAAGAATAAACCAATACCAAATGCGTATCCAAATAACATAACATAAAAGGCATAATAGCCAGAGTACCCGGAGAGAACCCACGCAAACACAGGGAGAACATACAAACTCCACACAGAAAGGTCCCTGGTTGGAATCAAACCCAGGACCTTCTTGCTGTGAAGCGACAGTGTTATCCACTGCACCACCATATCGCTTTATTATTATTATTATTAGTAGTAGTAGTAGTAGTATTAATAATAATAATAATAATAATAATAATTATTATTATTATTATTATTATTATTATTATTATTATTATTATTATTATTATTATTATTGGGTGTTTAATGGCCACTGGCAAACCAGTTTAAATGTGGATTACTGCCACCAAGTGGACGGGAGTCACTGCACTTTCATTTAAGGCTCTGGTAATTATTATTTTCCACTCAGGAGCGTCTACCCAAATCTACAAACACACAACTTCCTTGGCAGTAGAACAAATGCGACAGAGGTGAGGAAATCTCACAGCATTTAATAAAAAAATGCTCAAACATAAATAAACTCAGGGTCAGTACAGTAGTTGTGAGTTAGTTAATCACAGTCCCCAATCTGTCAAACAAAGACATTTTCAAATAAGGACATACATTACTATAGACAGAAATTAATGTGTTAATATATCTCAGAAAAAGAGATCAGTCACAATCAGGAGATCTATCCAATTATAACACGGCTAATTTGAGTCACTCACTGATGTTCCAGAGGACACATTATACACTTGTTAGATAATTACACTCCATCTCATTTGGTTTGTGAGGTACAGTAAGAGCTTTTTATGCACTCCTTCCCCTGTC
Source organism: Sphaeramia orbicularis (assembly GCF_902148855.1). Lineage (NCBI taxonomy): Eukaryota > Metazoa > Chordata > Actinopteri > Kurtiformes > Apogonidae > Sphaeramia > Sphaeramia orbicularis. Next base: position 30,279,047 of record NC_043973.1, read on the forward strand.
ACACTGCTCTCCCCAGCCAACAATTCATGTTGCATGTAGCAATTTGTGGGGATCCTAATTTTGCAACACTCTCTCTGTGCCTGTCTGTTTCAGGGTAGCTTTTATGTCACTGAGAGGATACAGTATGTGGGATTGTAATTTACTTTTTAAGCCTTTATCTGCTACATCTGCATGATAAGAGGTACGACAGTGTCAGGATGAATCCACTGCCCTCCCAAAAACACACTTAATTACAGAAAACATTAGTAACAGAATTATATTTGCAAACATTAAGTGTATGTATTCATGCAGGCATCTGCTGAAGTGTTTACATGGTGGTCAAAGTTTGCTGCAGCTCTTCAAAGCTTCCACATTTAATGCATTGAGGGCTATAGGTGCAGTAGAGGAGATTACATAACATACTTATCTCAAGGACTGCGCTTCTGCTTTTATTTTCATGATGTTTTAGAAGGCTGTGCTATGTCTTATGTCATCTTGTAAACTGCAGCAATATTCTAAGTTAACAGTTATTGGTCAGCTTCTTAGTAAATGCTTAGTTGATCAAGATTTGTAATGCCAGTCTAATTTTTAGAAAAATTAATAAAAGAAAAAATGTCTTGACTAACATTTATATGTACTTTAGGTGCCAGCTGACACAACTCTGATAAATAATTCAATGGCCATTTTAGTAACACTTTATGTAAAGGTTTACAATTCACCATCAACTAGTTGTTTATCATTCATTATTTAATTTGCAGGTGCTCTGAAACAATAGCTATACTATAATACATAGTATAAAAGTCTAAAAGTTCATATTAAAAGGTGTTTTCATGTTGCGGTACTTTCTACAAGTTTTTGTATTCCTTTTTCTACTAGTTAACGTTTAGGTTGAAAAATACACATAAAGAATTACCAGTAATAATGCCAAGATGAATATTCATTCATCATTTCATGGACATATATTTGCCATTGACTTGTCGTTACTAACATACGTACTGACACATAACATACATACTCTGCATGACCGTATTCTACAACTACAACTACAATTACATCAAATAACTAATAGTTTTTCTTCATCAGCCTCCTAATCACTGTGTACTTAAAGCAAGTAACAGGTGTTCAGAAGCAAAACCGAGTAAGTCTGTGACAAACTAACCAACTCAGTTGGTAAACAGATTTCACTGGACTGAAGGTGGAAGAGGTCAGAGAATTATCAGAGGCTTTACAGGGATTACATAAAAGAAATTTAGAGTTTATACTGCCTGTCTAGTGACTGATTCACTCAACCACAAAAATCCATCTGAACTGAAATGTAGGATATAATGTGAGTGCAAAGAGCACAGTTTAAGCCAACACATGTTTTTTACTTTCTGTCCATAGAGCTCACACTGAATGTTTTTTCGGAAAAGGCAAAACACACATTGGCTAACCCTTAATCCACTGCACAAAAAAATAAACTGTATTTCTACACGAAGCTCTGTGCCCACTGAAATTATCAACAAATTCCAATGTGCACAACAAGGTCGGTGCTTTTGCTCTGTTCTGCCCTTAACCGCACATTAGGAACCAGCAGCTCATTCTCCCTTATCATTATCTGACTGTAGCTCTATGTGGATTACAAATGATAGAGAAAACAGTGAATACAGACAATAGGCCCTGATCAAATGTAATATATTAAACGCAATATGTACAAAGTACATCAGCAATATATTAATATATCAAATGAATCTACATTAATTACTTACAATGCATGTAATTTCATTTCTTTCATTGCTTCACAGCTATTGTTAACACATTCAGTTGATCATATTATCCACTATGCGTTATAATTTGAAGAGGACTGGGAGTTGATGCAGAAAGACAAATGCTTAATTCCTTTCTTTCCTTTGAGAATGAGCCAGGTAAATTCTGATGTAAAAAGCTCACATTGGATCACCCTGTGTATGTTGGTTTTAATGCGGAAGGAGATCTTAAAAGCATGTACGACAGCATTGTTCTACAACAGCTGTGGTGAAAGGTCCATCCTTTACCCATATATCTAATGAATCTTTGTCATGATCCATTTCCCTCAAGGGTCATTACTAGGGCGACATCACCGTCTCCAGGCAACGGGGAGACCTGTCAGACATATACTGCATACATTACACTCTGGACAAGTGGTTAATTTGGCACACGGCACCCTTTAGGCCCGTGCAGGTTTTATAGTCCAACTTATGCCCTCTTATTTTTAAGGTATGTTCTTCTATGCAGCACCTGCTTATTATCATAACACAATTTAATATTTTTGTCATCAAGTTCCTGACAATTTTGACCAGTTAAAGGTCCCATTTGGATTCAGGAGATTATTTGTATTTTGTGAATATGGACTGACAGAAACATGTCAATATGTTGTGACAAATCCTACTGTTTGGTGGATTCTGACACAAAAACACACCTGCTTGCCTGTGCTCTATACCCATTGAGGGTGAACTGTTGCTCACCTTTGATCTGACCATCAAACACCAGGACAGGCCCTCAGAAACAGACATTAATTAGTTGTAAAGATAAAGGATAGAAGAGGACTAACTTGGAGTATATGAGATAAGCCTACACCCCCAAGAGTCTCTTTTTTTTTTTTTTTGCTGAACCTCAAAACAAATACATCAGTACTGTTGTGTTGAATGTTAACACTGATAATCGCTGTAAATAAATAGTCAAATTAAAGCCCTATGATGTGATTTTGACACTAATCGGCTGCTATTTATTATGTATCAAAATGTGGCATCAGTTTTATGGCTTTTTGATTGTGCAATCTGTCCCAGTAGCACTTCACCATTCAAGACAACAACTATGAAATCAGACAGAAAAACAAGCTCATTAGAGGTCTCCTCTAGATGGTGGAGCGACACACAATTTGTCAGTCCCCACACCACTGTTGCCACAGTGACACAGTCATGTAATTAGGACACACAGGTGCCTTAGAGTTTGTCTTTTCCCCTGTTAAATACTCATTAGAGGGACTTTTAAGGGTAATGTTAGTCTATGTTTCCAACCTGAGGGAAATGAGTTGACAAAACAGACGACTACATGACTCCTGTCATCTGAGTCTGGCTGCAGAGATACAGCAAAAAGCCTGAAAAGTGTCTTTGACAACAGAGTGCACAACTCTGGCTAATGATTTTCACACCAGCGTGGTTCCAGATTAAAAAAAGAGAAATGAGCAGAGTTTTAGGTCAGCAGGCCAAAAAAAATAAAACTTTCATCAGACTCAGGCATTTTGGGCACCCAGACACCAAGCACTCAACAGACCCAGCTAATGTGTTACTTTGGATAGAGTCAGAAAACCACGGTACTCACACTCCATGTTAAATGAAAACTGATTTACATGTAGTTTCCAAAAACAGGTGAATTGTGGTACAGGTTGTGGAGATGTTAGTTCAACAGCAGATGCAAAACAATTCGAATTAGTGTTAATTAGATAATCCAATATGTGTTTTATCTATCTTGCTCAAAATGAAATACCAGACCCTGCAGATGCATACATTTACTAAATGTTTGCATGCAACTTCCATTATCAGGCAGCAAATAGCAGCAAACCTCCTGAAATCTGCCAAAATTAAACCCCGTCTCCAGTATCTACTAGTATCCTCAGAACACTGACCCATGCTTTATTATATTGACTGTAGTTATTTCCCTTTTCACTGTGTGCAGCACAAAGCCTCTAGTTTCTCTTCAATTAATCCAAAATACAGTCGCCAGGATTTAACAGGTAAAAAAAAAAATATTATATTAGATTGCATTTGCTCTTATTATTTTTAAAGCTCATTTCTGATATTTTAACCCTATATGCACTGCCACAAGCCCTGAGATCATAACATGTTACACTAGTTAGACGTCATATCCTTTTGGATTTAAAACAAAAGAGTGAAAGAGCCTTTGTCCAACCCAGTCTTTTGAATCAATGAATGTTCTAGGTCAGGGGTGTCAAACTCATTTTAGTTCAGGGGCCACATACAGCCTAATATGATATAAAGTGGGCCGGACCAGTAAAATAATATAAATAATAGAAAAATAACTTTTGAGTGAAAAAGTAAAATTCTGTAATGAAAATGTTTACATCTAGGAATTGTACTCAAACTTAACATGAACAAATATGAACAACCTGAACATTCTTAAGTAAAATAAGTGCAATGTTAACAATATTAGAAAATTAGGCTATTAGATTATATCCTGTAAATACCAGGTGTCCAGAGCACGAGTCATGGATGGGTTATGATGACATTTTGCAAGAATGCCCGGACATATCCACTCAGGATATGTCTACCAGTTCTTTGCTATCTGTTTGTTTCATTCTAGTTTGGGACCAAAGCGTACTTGTTGTCCATCCAGTTTGGGTCCAGAGCGGGCTGCTGCTGCCCTTGAGGAGATCAGGCCATGGGGCAGGCGGAGGAAGAGTACAGACGCGGTCACTGAACCCATGCATCACTGTGTTTTGAATACCTAAGCCAATGGTGAACCTGATCAATGTCATAATATTTGTACACTTAGTCCAATGATTGTAACATTCATGTTCTTTCATAAGACATGTGAATCACAACTGGATCACGTGAATCACAGTGGATCTACAAATACATAAAACATTAAGTAACAAGCAGAACATTATTAAAATTCCACATACTTCTCCTAAGACATTTCAGGTTATTCACTTTTTTTTTTTTTTTTTTTTTTTTATAAAAGGCTAGTCTGTAATCGTAAACATTTGTGTAATTTTGCTTTTTTTACACTAAAACATAAAGGAAAATTTACAGTTTTCATTATTTATAGGTTATTATGATAGTATTTTACTGGTCTGATCATTTTTAGATTGAATTGACCTAAAATGATTTTAACACCCTTGTTTGTTAATCTCTTCAGTGTAGTTTTTGCATTTCACAAATACATCCAAAGGGGCCAGACTGAACCCTTTGGCGAGCCGGATTTGGCTCCTGGGCCACATGTTTGACACCTGTGTTCTAGGTGGTCTCCGTCTGTTTCCAAATGGACTCTGAGCTAGTTCACTTCTGTTGTGAATATAACCGGCCCTGAGCTGAAACAAACCAAGGTGCTTGATGAGCCACTGTAGCCGCTGGAAGTCACTGAGTCGCACGAGTTGTCAGAACTAACAGCAGCAGCCATGAGCCATGGACAGACATGGAGCAATGAGGAGACTGAATGTCTCATTGACATTTGGTCAGATACCCACATTACAGAACTGCCTCTGAATGAGCTGTTCTTGACGGTTAACATTACTTTCATAAATTTGTGGCTGTAAAAATAGAATACATATTCCCAAAACAACAGCTGTACATAGGACCTCCGTATTTGTTTTTATCAACACGGGCTGTCTCTGATTCATCCCGCTCCCTAACTTTTCTGTCCAATGCCAACACAGTTCGTCACATGCGTGCAACTGTTTACAAATTTTGGTCCACTAGCAAAAAGTGCAATGAGAATGCAATCCGACCCAAAGGAAAAAAATAAAGTCCGCATTCGATCCAAACCAAATAAGTGGACCAAAGGACTTTCTAGGTGTGAATACACCCATTGAATACCATGAAGAGGATGGGATTTACGACTTATACTGCAGCCGGCCACCAAGGGGAGATGGCCATGTTTTGGCTTTTAAATTTTTTCCACAGCGTCCATAGTTACATACAGTCTATGAGATTAACCTTTAAGAGGAGATCCAGACCTGTCTCATATAAGTAACCTTACCTCACTACATATTATTCTTATTTTGTATTCTTATGAGCTATTGCTGTGCTTTACAGCCAATGTTTATTTCATGTGTTGCTTTATTAAGGCTACTATTATCTTTTATTTTCATGATTCCTGTCGTCATTTGCAAATCCTGTTTTGAAAAATGTTTAACACAGTAAATAAAGTTTATTTAAACATAATCTATGGAATGTAACTAATGTAGAAATGCACTTTACTCACATTTAGACCCAAGATTAGAGATTCTTACAGGTTCCTTTTTTGTTCACACTTGTTCTGATCCACTGTATCTTTTCCTGACATCTTGTGCCCCCTCCCCCCTACTTTGATGAGGTGTGAGGATGAACAATTAAATGGAAAACATATGTGCCACATGAGCCACAGTTGCTGAACCTGTCATTTATGACATCAAAGTGACATCAATTGCGTGTGACATGTTTCACAGCTGCATCTCAGGTTAAAGGTTTAGAGTGGAATATTTTCTGTTTTTTTTGTTTTGTTTTGTTTTGTTTTTTTTCCCGTAACAGCTTGGTGTAAATTCCTTGTTACAGTACCTGAAAGATAAATTGTTTTCATTATAAATTCTTGGACACTAAAAAGGTCACATGTGAAAAATAAATGTTGAGAATTATCCTCTTTGAAATGAAAACCTCCCACAAATGAATGCCTGTGCACTACAGTGTTTATTAAGAGCTTCAATCACATTCTTATTGAATTTGTAGCAATGCTTTTATTTGTTTTAAATTACATTATAACTGATTAACACACTTCTCAAAATGTGTCGCTAAAATCTGAACATGAGTGGCTTTTTGTCTTCTTTACTTTTATTTTTTTCTTTCTACAGTCAAAACTGTTTCCAAATAGAAAAGGGATTTTCAACCTTTGCATACTGTATGTGTCCCTTTCTAAATGCACATATGCAGAATAGAAGAGCTGGTTTTTTAGGCTTCATTGTGTACAGTTTCCACAATTTCCTTTTAGTAAGGTTACACAATGAACTGAAAGCCAATTGTAATCACAATATCAGCCTGTGCAATAATATAATCCCAAAAGGCTGCAAACGGTCCAGATTTAAGAGGATTTAGGGTGATCTAATTGCTGAAATGGAAATAATAAAAACAACCTCTGATGTATAGTGAAATTTGCTGCTTCCTCTGCTTAGAACCTTTTGCAAAATGACCTTAGACTAAAGGATCTGGTCTCTGTAGACACCTTTAAGAGGATTTTAAATGACAAGGACACTGACTCATCCGGATGGAGTTGCTTTGCCTGACTGTTGAAACATATTTTCTTGACTCATGGTTATTCTGCACAGACCATTATCGGTACCATTACAGTCTCACTCAAACCCACTGGTTTTGTCCACACTGCATATTGTATATTGTATATTTTGAACTTTATCTTACTTGTTTATTTCTTACTTTTTTATTTATTTTATTCTATTTTATTTCATTTTATTTTTTACTGCATGCTTCTTACTCACTCCATGTTCCATGTATGCACCAAACAACTGAAGCAAATTCCTAGTAATGTGAACCTTGTTTACTTACATGGCAATAAACACGATTCTGATTCTGATATGAGTTATTTGAACAAGCCGCCAGGAACGGAAAAACTTATTGGCACATCCTGTTATAGAATATCAAATTTTTTCCAATGTTAAATGATGTAAAAGATCCAGAAACCAACATTTAAATGTTGAAGGTTGTTTATCTTTCCATTTCAGTAGTATTAGTCTACAAGCTAGAAGAGTGGTGAAGGCAATTAGATTTTTAGATTTTTGGTTAAAATGAAAAGAATGTGATGTAATGCCAAATATTGCAATTGTTGCCTCAGATTCAATATGAGACCCTGTTACATCAGAAAGAAATTTAAATATAGACTGCTAAAAGTTTTTCAGTTTTGAACAAAACCAGAACATATGAGACAGTGTGGCCGGTTCAGCTTCACAACGATCACAAGTAGGATTCAAGACCGATTAAATTTTTGTCAACTTCACTTCAGATCAATGCAGTCTGTGAACCACCTTGAATTGAATTACTCTGTGTCTTAAACAGATTGAGGATGACTGAATGTTGCGAAGTATAGATTGTCTTACATCTTCAGGAAACTTTGTGGCTAGTTCTTTCTCCCATTTTCTTTGAATACACACAAAGGGTTCCAAATAAGAAGAACTGATTACAGGAAATATTTTACCAATTGTCCCTTTGGAATGTGAATTTATGTTCGAAATAGTTTCTAAGTTTGACATTTCTAAATGAGTAGCCTTTGTATTTTCCTTGACAACCAACTAAGTTGACTCCAATCCCAAATTTCATGATTGCCCACAATAAATCTAATATCACTTTTTCACCAAATTGTGCAGGCCTTTCTTTCAGCGTGTAGTAATGCAAATGGCCAGACAGGAAACGGGAATCCTACCCCTTTGTCAGGACTCTGTTTTCAACCTGCATAACATTTAAGCTGTGATATTTTGGCCAATCAAAGGTATTTCCAGATATGTAGCAGGGTGAAATATGATAGATAGATAGATAGATAGATAGATAGATAGATAGATAGATAGATAGATAGATAGATAGATAGATAGATAGATAGATAGATAGATAGATAGATAGATAGATAGATAGATAGATAGATAGATAGATAGATAGATAGATAGATAGATAGTTTATTGATCCTTTGCAGGAAATTGTTTGGTTACGACCGCAGTACAGAGCTGCATGTAACAGGCTGCCGCATCACCGGTGCCATCTTAAAAAAAAAAAGAAAGAATTACAGTGAAGTATGTGAAATATGTAAATATGTAAGTATAAGTAAATATGTGACTGACAGCTCTACCTATGGTAAGGAATCCATGATACATGACTCTCCTGCTGTACTTTGTGGTTCATCACTGAAACTTGGAAAAGAGGCTTCACTTAAACACAGTGAAATGACGTCAGTTCATCTATATTTATGTTTAGTCTTTTGATTTAGACTAAGAAGAGAGAGCTGCAGAAGGCAGTGCATTTCTAAATTATAGTCTTTTGTGTCCCTTTAGATCCTGCTACTTTAACTGTCTTTTCTGTTCAGTATAAGATACACTATATAGTATAAGCCATACAGGAGTTGTCCTATACGCACATAGTCTGTTTCCCTCTTTGGCTTTGTGAACAAAAAACTGAACATGGCAGACTTGTCTTTCACTGAAATATCCAAACAAATTACTGGCAATGACAGCTGCTGAGAGAGCACAAGATTACACTAATAAAAAGAAACAGTCTCATCTCAAATAGTGGAGAGTCATGTGAAAACAGTGATGAAATGTGACATTTCTCTTAGTTTCATCCAGCTGTTTATATATGATACAATTACACAATAGCTACAGTGAGTGCAATAATCCGATTGTGTAATAACTGTGACCCTGCTGTTCATTACTGTATCATAATTAAACCCCATATATACAAGTAATAAAACTGTTTGTTGTTTCCCCTATTTTTTTAAGAGTTTGATATGTGCTCGGTTTACAACCTAAAAAGTTTTACACATGTCTTAAATAAATTGAAGTGTGCCCTTAAATACACTGAAGAATGCCCAGTTATGTCTTCCTAGCAGATTAGATCTTTAGAATCTATCCTCTCAAGGCTGCGTGATATTACAGCCTGAAGAGCAATCTTCTCCTTTGTTATCCATTTGAGTACAATTTAGTATGACTAATTCGCACCATCAGGGTGACTCCAGCTTCTTGTACACCCCAAGAAACTCTTCAAATATGACCTAGTTCCTGTGCCAACAATGCAATCAGCAGCAGAGTAGTTGCAGCTCTTCATCATGACTATTATTACAGAATCTCTCTCCAGAAGATTATATTTACACCTGATTGCTGCTCCAATTTACTTGAATATTTCCTACAAAACTGCTGCTCCTCCGGCCATCTATTCTGAGGAGCTAAAAACATCTTTGGTGGCGTTTTAAAGGATCTGTCTTAATCATGAAGGTGTGGGATTTGACATGGCAGCTTACCTAAGAGTCTGAAGTTGGTAGAGGTGATGTCACAACTTCAGGACCAAACAGTGGTGGAGGTATCGACACCCCTGGGACTGTCTGACATCAAAGGGACCTAACCAGACAAGCTGATTGGGAGGGAAGTGTCTATGTTTTGCTCCTCGAGAGGAAACAAATGAGCGTACAGTCAGCTGAGAGTCAAGGAGGAGACTCCTGAAACACACCTGAACATCACAAAGGACCGGGGAGGAAACTCAGCGGGAGTCTACACTGTCATATGGTCATGGAAACGCCACAGTACATATGGTATTTTAGGAGCCGCCAGGGAGGACTGTTGTCCTACGGGACAGATATGCAGGGAGGCAGAGGCAGAGAGAGTCAGAGAAAAACAGGATGAACTCAAGACAGCACAGTTTCCTTTAGATTAATATGAAGTAGGGAGCCACTGTATGAGAAAGTGTGAGAAGAAATAAGGATTTTTAACAAGGATAGGTATTGTTAAAACAAAGTTATAGACACCAATAGCAACACTGACACTGGTTCCAAGACAATACTTTTCTCAAAACCAATTTTCTGTTTCAACAAAATAAAAATGACATCAACAATACTATTGATGCACAAATTCACATTTTGCCAACAGTAGCCAATGTTTATTCTTTGTGTTATATTAGAGACCGTTTTATTCATTTGTGTAATCAATGCGTGTTGAAGCTTTCAAAGACTTTCAATAGTTCATTTTTTTCTTTTGCCATAAAAAACTCCTAACATAAAAGGGGGAAAAACTAACATCAAAATGAAAACAATTTCCATGCTGGTATAAAAACTGAATAAATATACTCCTATAGCAAACTCTGTGTACTGCCATATGTTCCATAAAAGAAAATGTAGCTTCTCTTTTAAAAAGCAAGTTGTTTCATCAGTAATCAAGCAAATGCTGCAAAGTCCATGCAATTTTTGCCCAAATAATTCAGTAAAACATACTTTACATCTGCAACAGCACTCTACAAAATGACACTTTCACACATGAATGTTCAAATGAATAGGACTATTATTTTTGTTTAGTTCAGTGCGGAGGACACCTAAAACATCAAAGAGATGCTTTGGTAGTGGAGATATGCTGCATTCAGGCTGGTCTTCAAAGAGCTCGGTATTCATTCACTGAATACCTTTTTTTCAGTGGCACATTCACAGTATTCCTCTGAAGTGAACAGTTGCTCTCATCTACAGATGAACACATGAACTGAATATGCAGTATGAAGTAACATAGCAGCTCTGAAAAAGTCTGCAATCCTTTCAAAAATACATTTTGGTATATTTCTATGAGATTTTTGTGCATTCAGTGAAGTGGCAAAATTCTCACTGTAATTTTCGCCATGAGTGTAAGTGAGTTATCACATTAAATTAAGTTTGTGAAGCACTTATATGCAGGTTTGTGGTATCTGGAAGTCCTTCGATAGGGCTAGCTGACATTTTTTAATACATAATAATACATAATTTAACATAATTTACAACCTATTTTATTATCATACATGTTCAGAAAAACATTTGAAAAGCTTAAAAACAAACTGCATTGAAGTCAACATAGTACTAATTTCAATCATTAAGTAGACTTTAGTTTGTTTTGATTTAAATTGTACATGACTTTGGTGGTGGTGCCCAGAAAGCCTCAGAAGGGAAGGGCAAAGTCTGATATCTGATACGTAAAGTTATCCTACCTTTCAAAAAACATACTGGCCCATAACCTCATAAAATGCATGAATTGTAGTTAGCATTAGCCACAACATTAAATAGCATTTTAAATGTTATCATACCAGCATTTGGTACTAACATTATTAACACTAAGTTCAGTTCATGGCTAACTTCTGTATGCCTAAGAGCTACACACATAGAAAATTAGAGCAAGAACTAATTCAAATGCCCTGTTAGTAAATTGCGACAAACTAGATTTTCCACTTTCTTACTGTTTAAAACAGAATCAGACACACAACAAAGATCATTTGTATAAACCTGCCTTTTTCAACCATAGGGCTGGGACCCAAAATGGATTACAGCGATGCTTTTATTGGGTCGGAGAGAACAACAACAATATGATATATGATAGGTCGATTTATTCATTCATTCATACTGAAGCCTATCCCAGCTACCTATGGGTGAAGGTGGGGTAAACCCTGGGCAAGTCGCCAGCTCATCA